>NC_139221.1:122015885-122305885 GCF_055691185.1 Crinia signifera
GCCCGGTAAAATTGCTGAATTGTTGCATCAGATGTGACCATGTCAAGGAAAGCCCAGCCTGGTATTGTTGCATCTGATGCGACTACAGTAGGCAAGTGGTTAAAGATTAACTTGATCACAAAAAGAAATACATTTGTTATACAATATATTTGTTCTATGCCAAAGACCTGGCAGGATGATAATATATAAACGGTTTGCAATAAACCTTCTTTAATAATTTAATGGATGTGTTTTTTTTTCTCCCTAAGGTGTGCTGCTTATCTCTCTTGCCCTTTGTGCTGATGCTGTTATAGGAAATGTACAAGAAAAGGCTATGAAACTACATAACGGATCTAATTCCGAAATGGTAAGGAGACCATTATCCCCTTTTCTTTTCTTTTTAAATCTGAAAAAAAAAAAAACAGTGCTGAACCTGAATAGAAATAGCCATTATGATGATGGGTTATTCCTATACTGTTCTATATGGTATGGATTTCCATCCAGTTAAATGTAATCTAATCACTGTGTGAACAAGGGGCACTACAATCGCTAAACCAATGCAAGCCATAGTAACCTGGAATTTTGGGAAGGGCCTAGGTGAAGTGATAAAGATAGGACAGTGGTGTAGTAGGAGTGGACGCTGGATAGTAGTGGTGGTGCGGAGAGGAAAGGAAGGAAAAAACTAAATGAAGAGGAAATTATCCTGAGCAATAACTTTGTTTTTTTTTATGATGGATGAGGAGAAGGAAGATCTTAAAGAAAGATTGTGTCTGCCCCAAGACAAATAGAAAGAAATAAGCTCCACTCAGACGCAGCATGGATTGTCACCACTTGTTCCTCCAAAACTCGCAGTTGTCCTGAACTTTTTCCTTTACAAAGACACCCATCCTCTTGAAACTGTCGAAACCACCATCAAATTTTCTTAGGGGAGGGCTTATTAATGCCTAACTGCCTTCTAAAAGTACGCTGCACCATGACAAACCTAGCCTTAACCAGTTTGATGCCCTAGGCAAGATTTGGCTATTGCCCCCTAGCACCCCCACTAGTACCACTTCTGGCCAACCACACCATTGCCAGCAAAGCAACCATCACCAAGCAGCAAAGTTCACCTAAGCAGCCAGCAACAACCATCAATCCTCACCCATAGCAATCTGCATTTTGGTAGCCTATGCCAATGCTAAGAGCACTGGTGCCCCATTATATGAAACAGTGAGCACTGAACTCTCCTAGGCCAAATAGGGGCATGTCCTTGCTGGGTATGCAGGTGGCCACACAATAGTAACCCAGATTAAAATTGTTACTGTATGTCACATGTTGGGGTCCCTTATTCACAGTATTTCTCATAGATAGTGCCTCTTATTTATATTACACCACCCTGCTCCTTGTTGACATTACCCACACCGTTTCCCTCCTTGTTGGCAGTACAGAACACTTTATTGCTCCTTGCTGACTGTAGAAAACACTATCGCTTCTTCACAATACACCCCACCATATTGTTTCTTATTCACAATACACCCCACCATATTGCTCCTTATTCACATTACATTCCACTTTATAGCTCCTTATTCACATTATACCCAACTCCTAGTTGTCATTAAACAACTCAGTAGTGATCTTTATGCAAATTACATAACACAGTAATAGCACTTCTTATACACATAAGGCCACAAAGTAATGCTTCTTACACATATTCCCCACATTATTTTCTAGCAGTTTTTTGTTTCGTCTATCGCATAATGCGCACCCACGCGTCTATGGCATAAACCGCACCCACGCGTCTATGGCATAACGCGCGCCCACGCGTCTATCGCTTTGTATTTGTACACACATTCCTTTTCCCCTCAGTAATTCAAAAAATATGGATGCTCCTAAACACAGAGACCTACTCTAATTTATAACCGATCATCCCCTGGCCCCACTTGCCTCCAGGGGCTTGTATAAAAAAAAAAAAGGGACACATACATTAATTATCTGTTTTAATGCATATTGTTTTTTTCATGTGGGTTTTTTTTTTCCCAAGGTTCTGTATTCATATTCTATTGGATTTGTTTACATTTTGCTGGGCCTGGCCGTTACCAGTGGACTGACTCCGGCTATAGCATTTTGTTCCAAGGTGAGCGCTGAAATAGAGCAGCTTGATTGAAAAGAGGAAATGGCTGGTACACAGCGGAGAAGTGTATTAATGCAAGGCAATAGTGCATGACAGCATAAAATATACATGTCATGCAGAGGCTGCTGAATAGGCACTACCTTCCTTCCAGCCAGAAGTCATCTTCTCCTTTCTCAAAAACACAGTAATAGCATGTTTTATTTATTCCACATTAATACAGTAAAAGGGCTATATATTTACGTAGCATGTTTCTTTTAGAACTTCATATGTATAAAATATCTTTCTGTAATGTATGTTGGCCAACGGTAATATGTCGCATGAAGTCTTCATCTCCCCTAGATTATAGAAATCACTAGAATAAACCCGTATTCTACTTTATTATTTATTTTATCTATTAACCATTTCTTATATAGCGCAGCATATTCCGTTGCGCTTTACAAAGGAGACCGTGATACAACAAACAGGGTATTTACAGACAGTCAAAAGGTAGGAGGGCCCTGCTCGCAAGCTTACAATCTATAGATATACTTAAGTGACCAATAGAAATATCTCAACTATAGCAGAAGGGTGGGTTTTGCGAGCAGTTGATTGGTCATTTTATCATTCAGCCTGTGTATGGTCATACAGTTTTCTAATTGAACTGACAAAAATTGGCATTGTATATTATTTGCTCTTTACCCAATGTACTTCATAAACAGAATACCACCAAAACACAAGCCAGTTGTATTATTGGGTATCTTTTATTTGGATTGAACACAGATTCCACCCATGTTGTAACTTGAGCTTCTTCTGTTTTAGAATTCATTGCAGACCTATGGATATGCATTCCTTTTCTCACTCACTGGGTATTTTGGGATTTCCTTTGTACTTGCATTGATTAAACTCTTTGGCGCTCTTCTTGCAGTAACAGGTAATAGCACATTGTAAACTCACATTTCAAGGAGTAGAAAAAGCTAAAATATTCATTAATATAAACTGCAATCTAGATGTGCAAGTAATGGGCTGTACACACCGGCCGACCCGGCAGCTGTCGATATCGATTCAATATCGATGGCCAGGAGGGAAGGACGGTGCGCTGTGTGATGCTGCATTGAGCAGTTCTACATTGCTCAATCTGGCAGATCTACTGTAAACAGAAATAGCCTGCCAAGTCTATTTCTGCTTCCAGGGATTGAAACTGCATCGAATGCAGCTAACACTGTTCGATTCAGTGTCATTTTCGATTTGATTTGGACTATATAGTCCAGATCGAATAAAAAATTACACAAAATCGAACCGTGTGTACACAGCATAAGACTAAAATTTTTTGAATTTTCAAATGAAGCTTTATATTTGATAATACAAATCTGATACTAGAAAAACACCCTATCATATGCAATGTCTCATAAATCCCATCCCTTTTATGGCCCATAATTTGGACAGCTCACCAAAACTGGGACTGCGGAAGGTATGATTTTTGCTACTGTGATTGGTTGATGGACTGTTGCATTTACTGTACATCCCTATTTAATTTTCACAGTCGCACAATGACACTGGTACACACATGCATTTCCTATATACAAATCAGGGGATGAGGAGAAGTCTCACATTTTCACTTTGCAGGCATTTAGTTAGTATCATACAAAAGGGTGTGGTGTAGAGTTCCGACAGTCGGGATACCGGCAGTCATTTGCCCGACGTCGGGATCCCGACTGGCCAGACTCAGACAGCATGGTGAGCGCAACAAAGCCCCTTGCAGGCTCGCTGCGCTTGCCACACTGCAGGCACGGTGGCTCGCTACGCTCGCCACCTATTCTATTCTCCCTCTATGGGGTTGTGGACCCCCACGAAGGAGAATACCCGGTGGCCGTCGGGATCCCGACGTCGGGTAAATGACTGTCGGGACCCCGTCCGGCACCCCATACAAATGTCTCTAAATTCCTGTCTTTTAGGCTTTTATTATAAGCTAGTAAGCCCACTCGTAGCAAAAGCTAGTCTGCTACTGTGTGATTCCCTCCGTTTTTTGTGCATGTATGAGAGAGAAAGACATGTGGTTTCACTTTCTGCCAACAGATGACAGCGTTTCGGAGACACACAAATGGACACTAGACATGTATATAGATGATATATGATATATCACACTTGGTTTATTTGTAAGGAAACAAAATATTAATTGCTGTACAATTAGTTTATGCAGCTTCCTAGTGCATACTTATACTGTATGGTTCCAATCAAATAATTATCACCACATGGCAGTCAACTTAGACTTTGCTACATTTTGGGATATTATCACATTGGACTATTCAACTATACCTTGTCTTTTTTTTTCCACTTAAAAATGTTACAATTTATTTTCACGAAAACAGGATCTGGGATAGGTTCCCAGACCTATGAGGTTTATTTACTAAGATGGGATGTTTCTATGGGCATCCAATTAGAGTCTATTATCTTCTAGAAGGTGCTAAATAAATAAGTAAATTCTGATTGGATGCTATGGGTAACATCCCATCTTAAATAGAACTGCCATCTTGGTAAATAAACCCCTATGTGTTTTCATGAAAAAAGCAGGGCTAATAGGGTTGGTTATTGTGGGATTCTGTCTTCGTCTGCCTCAGTCAGGTGGAAAAAAATACCAGATAAATGCCGACATCTGGGACAATTAAATATCCCCCATAGTATGAATGTGAAACCGAAATACTGACTACTGTGCATACAAGCATTTTTAAGCAAATCCTGCATACATCTACAGTGCAGCTAAATGAATAGTTTTTCTAATAGTCAATGCACATTTGTGTTTTAGCAACGGATATTTTATATTAGAAAATAGGTAATAGAATCACAATGTATTCTATGGAAGGGGGGGTGGTGGTGGTATTAATTTAGTGCCAATTTTTTACTTAGCCAGAAAATCTGCCCTTTTCTCCATTTTAAGGGCGAATGGGGATTCCCTGTATACAATTGGAGGGACGGTTTTTGGGGGAAATGGCGAAAAACACTTGGATCGGCAAATTAGCCACTGATCCACGTGTTTTTACCACATTGCCAGCATAATTGTGGCTGTATTTCACCACTGTTTGAGGTATTTTTTCCAATGCCTTTTTCAGTTTCAACTAATTGAATACATCCCTATGAGTGTACTTTAGCACAGTAGTTCCCAAACTTTTTCGAATCACGGCACCCTAGAGTAATATTGTCATGACACCTCTAGGCCGAAAGTTTATTGAGTACTTATATTACATTAAATAAATTGTGTTTCTATGTCATCCTTAGGTTCAGTTATATGTTGAGGAACAAAATTTGCTCATGCTTGTCCACATATTTTATAATTAGCCATAGTTTGACTTGGTCCTGGACCACCAACCCAGGGCACCCCTGCAAGTGCTCCACTGTACCCTAGTTTGGGAATCACTGCTTTGCCACTTAAAATAAAGAATTCATAAAAAAAAAAATACACGTTGATTCGGCAATCCACGTGTATACCTACTGTCAGAACATTTCCGACATTCAGATTGAATTCCGACTGTTTAATTAACATCTGAAACAGCCAATATTCCAACTGTTGGAAACATTCCAACGGTCAGAATCGAGATTGAATACTCCTATTAATTGTTACCAGTAATGAAAAGTGTGTAAAAAGAAACAGATTATATTATAGGACTATCCAAATTTAAAATATTTATAAACTCCTAATATATACATACCTGAGAATTGCAGTCCCAATACTAAATCTGTATTTATTTCTACAGTAACAACTGGAAGAAAGGCAATGACTATTGTACTATCCTTCTTGTTTTTTGCAAAACCCTTCACTTTCCAGTAAGTAACATATTCCAATTCTCTACAATTGGTTGACATTTGTATATGACGGCATTAATAGAGTCTCTATTTTGCAATACTTAAGATGTACAGCAACAATTGTCTTCATTTTAGTACATAACCTGCAAATCTATCACTGTATTCTCTCTTTAAAATAGAGGAGTGTTAGCAGGGGAACCAATCAAAAGCTAAACTATTTGGTCCAGCAAGTTAGGATTTTATTAAGACATATGCAAATACTCAGTATAAAATCTGTTCTTCCTTAATTTTTAAGCAGATATTTAATTGTTCTTTATAGATTATGTGAGTATTCTGCACTACTATTTGACTATTGTTTGTATAAATAGACACTCCATCACACTGGTGTATTTATAATGGGTGCAGCGTGTGCGCACCTTGCATCATTTTCTTTCATTACTCACTCTCAGGCGTTCTGCGGTGGCATTGCTGCAGAGATAATCAGGAAAATAACACAGCGGCCATTTTCCCAGCTTTTTCGCACATGCTTAATAGACTCTGGGACAGCACTAGGATCCACCAGTGCCCAGAGTCTACAGTGCTGTTGACTAGAAAGGTGGGGGCCCATATGGCGTCTACACACAGGTCCTCTGTAGAAGCGCCTCTGATTCATCACTTCCATTTTTTCAATTTGCATGATTGCAGTCTGCTGTAGGAATGCATAGAGTGGTAACATTATTACTTCCATATGTCATTTTTGGATTGTCCCAATAAATTTACAATCTTTTTAAATGGTGCCTTAAAATATCTCCCATGTTACACTTATTTATGGACTTTAAAACTTAAACTTATTTATGTTACCCTTAAAACAATTTTTTAAGGACTGGCAACATTGGAATGTAAACTGCTGGTTTCCATGGATAAATACTTGATCAGATTAAGGATTTGGAGCATATTTAAACTAAACATATGCAGGTCTACTTTTCATGAGCATTATTTTAATTATTGTCGGCAGAGTATCCTCTTATTTGAAGGAGTCCTCCAGAATCCATGTCTGCAGTCTGTTGCTTGCTTTCAATAGAGGATGCCCTGATTGGCCCAGCTGCTCCAATCAGAAAATGGAAATGGTTGCACACCTGCTATTGCCTCCATCGTAACCAAACATGACTAGGCTCTTACATGACCAAACTGGTGCAGTCATGCAGAAATGCACATGACTGTAATGTGGTTTATTAATTTATGTTGCACTTGACATAAAATGAATTCTCTGTGTTTCTAAGTGATCTTTTCTTTTTTTGCTTTGCAGATATATATGGGCGGGATTATTAGTTGTCCTTGGAATATTTTTAAATGTTTATAGCAAGAATATGGACAAAATGAAACTCTCCCAGCTGTACAATTTTCTGAAGAAAAAGGGCACGGAAGCAAAATCAAGGACGTTTTCACAGACTGTATAATTTATTTTATTTTCATTTTTCTTATCAACTGCTAAATCATTAAATGATTATATTTTTCCAAAGGGAATCTGATACACTAAAGAGGAGGTGAAGGCATATTGCCTGCTTTGTTACTGCTGAGGTGTAAGCCAAGGAAGCATAGTCACCACTTCGCTCACTAGTGGACATTTTACAGGATGGGACACAATGTGGTGGCTTCAAATGAAGTATGGTATAGGGAGCCTTGTGTGGCCTCTCTGTTCAAGACATACAGCACACACCTGTTAACCATTTTATGGCATTTTTATTGTTCTAATGTCCGTATAGCATCAGGAAATAACCAGTGTTCAGATGCCAAATTGTCACTATTTTTAGATTGTGAACAACATGTATCAGATCAGTGAGGTAAGTCACATGGACTGTGGACTATATTGGTTTCACACATGAGGCCTTTGTTACCAAAAAATCTACTTTCATCTATAGACCTGGTCGTTGATTGCAGTGCAGGTTGTACATGCTGTGCGCCATTCTACAAGGATTGTATGTAGAGAACAGATAGACCTGGCCTTATGGACACCTGATTGTAACCGTTATTTGCAGATGTATGAGGGAGGATCTTTTCACCTTGTTTTACACTTTTCTAACTTAAACTAAAGCCCATTACCATGTTTTGTTTACTGTAATCTAGTCCTTTATGTTTCTTTGTATGTGCAATTCAAGTGCAAAATTATTTGTAATGTGATACATTATGAAATGTGATCTAAACTTAAACACTTAAAGATTCCGAGAGGCTAAGCAATGGCTAATGGCAAAGCTCTGAGTGAGGTGGTTAGCAAACCTCTGAGCTCCATCAAGTAATTCACCCATCACACTGAGAGGATATAGAAATATTCTAAGACCAAGCTCTTCTCTCTTTTTTTTTTTCTGTTACTTTTAATATGATGTCATAAAATCTACCGATGTTAAACATCAATTTATGCAGTTTTTTTACATTAAAAATGTACAGTTTTTCTCTTTATTATGTTTCTTACATACAGTTTCTTTTGACTGCCGACCCAATACTTGTTCCATGCTTTTCCCTCCAAATTTCCCCATTCCATATATAGAAAAAAAATGCTTAGAAGGAGCATTGGGGATACATATTTTTATTTTATTAGTTGTCCCAATTTATTAATGCCACACACTTTGGGTGAGATTTAATAGGATGAGAGATTCAGAAAGTGAGAGATTTGGTGAGAAATCTCCTGTTTTTTTAAAGCGGCAATCATTTACACTGCTAAACCAGTTTGATTTTGCAGTGTAAATGATTGCCGCTTTAAAAAAACTTGAAGTTTCTCACCAAATCTCTCACTTTCTGAATCTCTCATCCTATTAAATCTCACCCTATATTTTTTATAGTAAGAGTTTTTTGGGGGTATTTAATTAATGGGTGTCTGATCTGTTTTTTTTTTTTCTGGAATGGCTGTGGATTTTCGATTTCACGGCTATTTTTCAACAATCCGTGGCTGTTTCCGCCGATCCATGGACTATCCAACAGCTGGAACAATGTATTCCAACTGTCGAGTTACTGTCGGATCAGAAGAAAACGGCCCAGGACTCTGACTGTTGGGATGTTCCAACAGTCAGAATCCCATATTGAAAACCCTCCTGCATCTGAAAAGTTGTAATTGCGTGATCCACAGTATACAGGCAGCATGTCACTTTCTGCTCAACTGTGTGGTCAGTAGGGCAGATCATCTTCTTTTCAAGCTGTGTCTCGTCACAAGATTCTGACATCAGATGTCAACCACAGAGGAGGAGGGAAAGTGCAACGCTTGTGTGTTATCTATATACAGTTTACATACAGTGCCTTGCAAAAGTATTCACCCCCTTGGCTTTTTACCTATTTTATTACATTACAATCTGTAATTTCAATATTTTGAATTTTTATTTGATGGATCTGCACAAAATAGTCTGAAAAATAAACTGACAATTGGAATGTGCATATGTACTCAACCCCTTTAATATGAAGCCCCTTAAAAGTTCTGGTGCAACCAATTACCTTCAGAAGTCACATAATTAGTGAAATGAAGTCCACCTGTGTGCAATCTTTGCCACATGATCTGTCAGTATAAACACACCTTTTCTGAAAGGCCCCAGAGCATCTTGGAGCATTTTCCCTTCAGTTTTGTATTCATCACGTGAAATGCATGCTCAATCGGATTCAGGTCAGGTGATTGACTTGGTCATTGAATAACTTATTTGCCTTTAAAAAACTCTTTTGGTTGCATTGCAGTATGTTTCGGGTCATTGTCCATATGTACTGTGAAGCATTTGACTGAATATGAGCCGAAAAACTTCAGAATTCATCCTGCTGCTTTTGCCAGCAGTCACATTATCAATAAATACAAGGGAATCAGTTCCATTGGCAGCCATACATGCCCATGCCATGACTATCACCATACTTCACTGATGAGGTGGTATGTTTTGGATAATGAGCAGTTCCTTTCCTTCTCCAGACTCTACTCTTCCCATCTGGTACAAGTTGATCTTTGTCTCATCAGTCCAAAGGATGTGGTTCCAGAACTGTAAAGGCTTCTTTAGATGTTGTTTGGCAAACTCTAATCTGGTCGGGTGTGGTACAGGGGTCCGACAGTAATTAGCCCGACGTCAGGATCCCGACTGGCAGGACCCAGACAGCATGGTGAGCACAACTATGCCCCTTGCGGGCTTGCTGCACTCGCCACGCTGCGAGCACGGTGGCTCGCTACGCGAGCCACCTATTCTATTCTCCCTCTATGGGGGTCGTGGACCCCCACGAGGGAAAATAGCAGGTGGCCGTCGGGAACCCGGCTGTCGGTGTATTGACAGTCAGGATGCTGATGTCGGGTAAATGCCTGTCGGGATACTGACTGTGTGGACCCCATCCGGCACCCTTCTGGTCTTCCTGTTTTTGAGGCTCACCAATGGTTTACATCTTGTGGTGAACCCTCTATATTCACTCTTTTGAATTCTTCTCTTGATTGGTGACTTTGACACATATACACCTACCTCCTGGAGAGTGTTCTTGATCTGACCAACTGTTGTGAAGGGGTTCTTCTTCAATAGGGAAGTAATAATTCTGTCATTGACCACAGTTGTTTTCCGTAATCTTTTGGTGTTGCTGAGCTCCTGGGTGCGTTAATTTTTTTATTTAATTTTTTTAAAGCATGTTCCAAACAGGTGATTTGGCCACACCTAATGCTTTTGCTATATATCTGATGGGTTTGTTTTGATTTTTCTGCCTAATGATGGCTTGCTTCACTGATGGTGAAACCTCTTTGGATCTCATATTGAGTCAACAGCAACAGATTTCAAATGCAATTGTCACAGCTGGAATCAACTCCAGACCTTTTGCCTGCTTAATTGATGATGAAATAACGAGGGAGTAGCCCACACCTGTCCATGAAATAGCTTTTGAATCGATTGTACCATTACTTTCGGTCCCTTAAAATGTCAGAAACATGTCATGAACACTTACCTGTTACTAAGGAAGTTGTCAGTGCTAATGGATTTTTTCTGACATTTGAGGCTTCACATTAACTCATTACTCCTGCAACCACTTTTCTAGTTACAGTATATATTATTTTAATTAAATACAGTTTGTTTGCTAGGTTTATATGATCTAAAATGTGACTTTACATTTAGTTTGTAGGTCAAGGGACTATGGCTTATTCTAGTTGTAACTTTACGAACATGCAATTTTCCACACATAAATAAAATAACAGGATAGAGTGCAAAATGCAATATACATACCTATTTAGTTTCCCTGTTACATCAGAATGATCTTCATTTACCAGAGCTGTTGGTGACCTCTGTTTTATCCTGCAACTTGTGCAATAAATTATGACGAGTGTCTAAAGCCCATCTTCACTCCAAATAGAATTGTACGGAAAGCATCAACCTCTAAAAATTGCTGCAGCAGAAAAAGTGCTGGCAGCCCATCCATTACCTCTGTCCTTTCTCCCCTTTTATGTTACAAGCCGTACGTGTTCAAACTTGCTATATGTGTTCATGAAATTGCTCTTTAATATAGAACAGTGAATGAGGATTATGTACAAGAATGGTTTGTTTGTTTGTTTGTTATAGCTACGTAATGTTTTGTATTTTAAACCAATAATATTACCATATTAAGGGGTCGATCCTATTAACCCCGATTGTACGGATGATTCACCGAGTGCGAATCATCACGATACCGGGTGCACTTTACGGTGGGCTGAATTTGCTGAAAAGCAATTTTCATGCAGTTCGGCCCTGCGAAAGGTGCAAGTTAGGCTAAATTCAGGTGCCATTTTCAGTGTGAAAATGGCACCCGAACGGCACCCTTTGGGGTTAATAGTATTGACTCCTAAGTATTAGCATGTTCCTAGAACCTCATGAAAAATACATACACTGTCAATAGATTTTCTCATTTATTTTTTTTCAATCATCTTTTTTTCAGCTGACATGCTATGGCATCTGATGACTTTTGTATGCTTTATGCTGCACTTACCTTGAATGTTTTTGAAATTCTTAGACTAAAGTATTGTGCACAGTATTTGCATCACACAGACAAACACAAAGATACTGTAGTTAAGTGCTTAATATGTTTATAAAACTACTTTATTACTTGCAAAAAATAATAATTTAAGGAGAAGGTCACCCCTAGGCAAAAGTAATGGCTACCCCATAAGTTTTATTCATTGATTGGAAGCCCTCATTTGACAACTAGCCATGAGCTAAGATTGTGTATATCCTACCTATCCACAGTCCACTCAAGATGGCATATGGTATAGTAGTGTGGCAAAACTTTGCAGCTACTGGTAACTCTCACACTGACCATAATAAAACAAACATCCCAAGAACTGCCCCACACAATAGTCACAGGGATTTGAACCCCTGACCAGGAACACCCACTTGTCAGGAGGGCTGATCTTTGTGTAGGTTCCATAGAAACAAACCAAGTACCCTAGTTCTTCCATGATCCTGTTCCACCAAGTTACTGACCCTTAGAGGAGGGGTCCACCAGGCATTTCCCCTGTGCATCTGTGGGCCAGTTCAAACCTGAGGATTGGAAAAGGTTGTGGATTTTTTAGAACAAAGGACATGGACTCACAGCAATTATTCTTCAAAGGCTGTTTATTCTGCTTTGATAAAGTATGGAAGATGAAGTGATTTGGCTTTGCTCATATGTATCCAAGAGTGGCTTGTGGAATACATGAGTAGATCGCCACTGTGTCCATATTGACTACATAACCCGAGAATTCCAGCAACTGTAAAACTGCATCAAATATGGATAATATTCAGAATGTTAGATTCATACTAGAACAGAATATACTGCATAGGATTAGACTTGATGTAAACAAATCAGTATATTAGCTATAGCTTTGCAATGTGCTTTTAAATTCTGGTATGCGTGGGCTGCTGCGTTGGGGAGGTCTATGAATGCCTTGGCTGAGGCTCTTAATAGGCAAAAGGATAACTTAATAAAGTCTCCTGGCCCTAGTTCCTCCTCTCAGACTTCTAGGGGATCCGTTGCTCTTTCGCAAGGGGACCCTATGTTATTGCAGGTCATACAGGACACTGCACAGGGGATTCATAGGATGAATTCTCTTATGGAAAAGTTTGCAAAACCTTCTGAAAGTCCTTCCTCCAGACGGCCTTCAGCTACACCTCCTCTGTTAAATTTGGATTCTGATGATGATGATGTGTGTGAAGATGATTTAAGTTGGGAGCAAAGGGAAGAGGCTGACGCTTCTGTCCCGGGCATTGAGGATTTAATCCTTGCTGTGAAACAGGCATTAGACTTGTCTGAGGAGGACAAGGAAACAGGCGCATTGTGTATGTAAAAGGATGAGTAGAGATTGTTACATTCCCTTAGGACGAAGGTATGGTTTCCTTGTTGGGGGAAGCTTGGAAAGTTCCAGATAAAAAAGTGACTATGTCAAAGAGGTTTGCAAATATGTACCCCATGACTGAAGAGAATGAAAAGTTGTGGGAGAAAGTCCCGTTAATGGACGCTCCTGTGGCTAGATTGTTTAAAGCCATCACTATCCCCATCACTCCTGTCCAAGGTCTCCAAATGCTTCACGGCCATCTCAGCCTGGATTATTCAACGCTTCCTGAAACTAAACCTGGCTAAAACTAAACTTCTAATCTTCCATCCCCAAACAACCACTCTTTTCCCACTATCTATATCAGCATTGGTGAACCCGAGATCACCTCCACCGACCAAACGCGCTGCTTCAGTGTCCTCATTGACTCCTCCCTCTCTTTCACCCCCCACATTAGTGCTCTCTCACAGTCTTGTCGCTTTCACCTCCGCAACATCTCGCGCATCAGACCATTCCTCTCCACTGACTCGACCAAAATTCTCCTTCAGTCATCTCCCGCCTTGACAATTGCAACATCCTTCTCTCCAGGCTACCTCTCGCCCGCCTCATCCCTCTCCAATCCATTCTTAACGACGCTGCTAGGCTCATCTTCCTCTCCCGCCGCTCTACCTCCACCTCCCCCCTCTGTCTATCTCTTCACTGGCTCCCCATTCGTTTCCGAGTTCTCTTTAAACTCCTCACCACCACTTAAAAGGCTCTCTCCTCCACCACTGCTCCTTACCTCTCTTCACTGATCTCTATCCACACTCCCTCCCGTCCTCTTTGCTCCACCGCCGCCTGACCTCTCACCTTATCACCTCCCACTCCCGTGTCCAAGACTTCTCTCGCGCTGCCCCCCTGTACTAGAAAAACCTCACCGCCACCCATCAGGCTTTCTGATTCCCTTACCTCCTTCATGCGCTCCCTCAAAACCCACTTCTTCTGACTAGCCTATCCCTCCTCCTCCTAACCTTTTTCGCTCCTCCTATCCTGCCTACCCTACCCCTCCATCCGTTCCTACTTATCCTTTTGTTTTTCGTTCGTCCACCCACCTTCTTTTAGTCTGTTAACTCTTATGAGTAGGGCCCTCCTTCCTCACGTACTCACCCTACCTCTTTACCTCACCAGCGCTCCTGCCCTGTTCTTCCCTTCCTCTACTTCATCTTCAGTCTCCTCAACAATTTCGACACCTACTTCCGAACCAATTATGATTTTAGTTCTACCAGCTATACTTCTATTTATGCAGTATTTTATCAACACACCCTGTACGTTACCTTTATAATTAGTTTTTTGTTTGCTATGTACAGCGCTGCGGACACTTTGTGGCGCCTTATAAATAAACAAACTACTACTACTAAAGCCACAGCCTTGCCGGTCCAGGGTGGGGCAGCTTTCAAGGACAAAAAAGTGGAAGGATGCCTTAAGGCAGTTTTTGAAGGAGTGGACTATACACTCCGCCCCATTATTGCTTCAGCTCGAGTAGCCAAAGCAATGATTAAGTGGGCTGAGGCTTTGAGAGATCAGCTGCGGCCTGATTCCGAGGCCTTTCTCTTAGCAGAAAAGCTCAGATGTGCAGCAGAGTACATTTCTGAGGCTGGGGAAGAAGGCGCAAAGATGGCGTCTGAGGTATCTGCCACGTCTTTGTCTGCAAGGCGGGCCCTCTGGCTTATGGCCTGGGACAGTGAATCAAAGAAATCCCAAGAGTCTTTGGCCGTTAAAGGTGAGCTGCTTTTTGGTTCCGAACTGGAGTCCATCATAAAGCAAGCCACAGGGGGAAAGAGTACATTTCTCCCTACTACGGCAAAAGCTTCAGGTTCAAAATCTAGAGTTTTTAAACCTGCTTTTCGCTCATCCTTTCGTGATGGAGCATCCAGCAAAGGTCAGACGGGAAGAGGTAGATTCCCAGCCAGTAAAGGGAAATCTTCCAAATCTAGATTTGGAGCCTATGGTAAGAAGCAGGTGTCTAAAGGAGAGGATAAGTCCTCTGCCTGACGTGATGCTCCCCGTTCTGGCCTCAGAGTGGGAGGTCGCTTCGTGCAGTTTCGGAACAAGTGGAATATTCCAACCTCAGACCCTTGGGTTCTTTCGATTGTCTCAAAGGGCTACCGGATAAATCTCAGGGGTGGTCCTCCACAGAGATTTCTCCCAACCCTTTTGCCAAGGGAAGCCAGTTCACATACTGCCCTATTGGGGGCGGCGTTGGCTCTCAGGGAAAAGGGGGTTGTGGTCCCTGTTCCTCAGGAGGAACACAAGAAAGGTTTTTACTCAATTATTTTCTTGGTTCCCAAACCAGACGGGTCGGTCAGACCTATACTAAATTTAAAGTCTTTAAATCTGCATCTTTGGGTGGATCATTTCCGCATGGAGTCCCTGTGCTCAGTGCTTAGCAGCATAGAGCCAGGGGAATATTTGGCATCCGTAGATATTCAGGATGCATATCTTCATATACCCATATGCAAAAACATCAGTCCTTCGCTTTGCGATAGGGGAGACCGTTCCAAGCTCTACCCTTTGGTCTGGCAACAGCACCATGGGTATTCACAAAGGTGATGGCTGTCATGGCAGCGGCACTCAGGCTGAGAGGGATAGTGATTATTTCCTACTTAGACGATCTGTTATTCAAAGCAGAATAAGAGGAAAAACTCCAGGAACACCTAACAGTGGTGTCACAGGGTATTTCTACTGGAGTCCAAAGCGAGGGACATCCGTCAGCTGGTGTTGATGATACAGGCATCAAATCCTACAGTTTGGCAGGGGGTGAAGCTTCTCTGCAAAATGGTGGAAACTTTAGAGAAGCTCCAGGTTGCCAGGTTTCATTCCAGAACATTTCAATGGAACATCCTTTCCTGTTGGTCAGGGAATGCAAAAGCCATGAAACGAGAGATTACTTCTATCCCAGGACACAAAGGAGTCCTTAGTCTGGTGGATGGACGTAGAGACATTGCAGCTGGGGCGGTCACTCCGCTCTTTGGACTAGGTGATGATAACGAATGACGCCAGTCTCAGGGGCTGGGGGGCAGTTGCCCTTCACCTACGGTTGCAGCGCCTGTGGTCCAAACAGGAATCCAGACTGCCAATAAATATATTGGAACTTCGAGCGGTTTTGAAGACTCAACAGGCTTAATGATGCTGCGGGTGCTGAGAAGGGTGAAGTCTCAACAAGTGCAAGCCATTCAGATTGCACCAGACTGGCCCAAGAGGTCGTGGTATTCGGACATTCTGAGATTATTAACGGACTCTTGACCCCCTTCCTCTTCAACAGGACCTTCTAAGACAAGGGCCATTTCTGCACCTGGACCTACCTCGGCTCAATTTGACGGCCTGGCTTATGAGACCTACTTACTGAAGAGAAAGGGATTGTCTGATGCAGTTATTCAAACTATGCTAAGGGCTCGTAAGCCAGTGTCTGCTGCAAATTATCTTAGAATCTGGAAAATTTACATCAGGTGGTGTGAGCGTCAGAAGGTGCACACCTCCAGGTTCAAGGTGTCCAGATTTGTTAGATTTCCTTCATGATGGTTTTTCAACAGGTTTGGGATTACAGTCCTTAAAGGTACAGCTTTCTGCTCTATCCATTTTTATCCAGAAAAGGATTGCCTTTTTACCTGAGGTTCAAACTTTTTTGCAAGGTGCTACCCGATTAAAACCTCCATATAGGCAGCCGGTGGTGCCGTGGGATTTATCGTTGGTTGTCAGTATTACAGAACCGTTAAGGTCGGCTAGACGTGTTTCGGAATTAGGTGCTTTGTCCTGTAACTCTCCACATTTAATTCTCCATGAAGATAGGGCTGTGCTTCGAACAGTGCCTAAGTTTTTACCAAAAGTGGTTTCTTCCTTTCATTTAAACCAGGAGATTGTGTTCCCAGTATTTTCCCCTCCAGAAGGGGCAAAAAATAGGGACAAATTAAGGAAGTTGGACGTTGTTCGCGCTTTGCGAATTTACGTGGAAAGGGTAAAGGACATCCGCAAAACGGATCTGTTGGTTCTGTATGATGTGCATAAGAGAGGGTGGCCTGCTTGAAAGCAGACTATTGCCAGGTGGTTAAGGTCAGTAACTGCCTTTGCTTACATCAAGGTAGGTAGACCTGTTCCTTCTCAAATTAATGCACATACCACAAGGTCAGTTGCTTCCTCTTGGGCTGTGCGTCATGGCGCTATGGCGGAGCAGTTGTGCAGGGCTGCCACTTGGTCCTCTGTTCACACCTTTTCCAAATTTTACAGGTTCCATGAGTTTGCATCGGAGGACGCTTCTTTTGGACGGGCAGTGATGAGAACTGTCAGTCTGAGCGTACCCTCCCAAAGGACCGGCTCGTGAATGTCCCAAGGTTAGCTGTGTCACCGGGATGGATGAAAGAGAAAAGGGGATTTTTGTAAGAACTTACCATTCAAACCCCTTTCTGTGGGGTCTCCATCCCAGTGATACAGCGATCCCTCCCTTACACTCAGTAAGTCATACCGTTCATGTGTGTCATGTTATGGTTATATGATTGTGCATATAAGATGTTGGGAATTGTACTGAGTTGTGTATCAGTGTGCTTTAGAAGTTGAACTGAAGCATGATGGGATGCAGAAGGGAGGAGCCTGCATCCAGAAGAATTTCAGCATAGGTGCCTTGGCTCCTGCAGACCCTCCTACGTCCCAAGGTTAGCTGTGTCACCGGGATGGACTCAGAGAAAGGGGTTCAAACGGTAAGTTCTTACAAAAATCCCCTTTTAACTGAAAAGTTTAGTGTAAAGTCCTTATAAAGACACATCATTCTCATTATAAAAATCCCAAACTGGAGATAAAAGGATAAAATACTGCACTATTAAATTGTTGTAACAGAGAATGGTAAAAAAAGACACACGTACAAAATAAAAACATGTACAGGTTGAGTATCCCTTATCCAAAATGCTCGGGACCAGAAGAATTTGGGATAATGGATTATTCCATACTTCAGAATACTTTTATATTTCAATGATGTATCTTGCACTTAAGTTGTACAAACACAGGAAATACACACAAATATATTTTATTTGTGCATGAAACAAGGCTTCAAAACATGAAACAATGTGTATCTCTGAATACTGAATTTAAATGCCAAGCAATCATTTTCTTGCACATATTTAGTGCCAGTTACATATCATGTCCTCAGTAGTGCTGGTACAGATGTCCCCATTAGTGCTTTTAACAACAATTTTTTGGGGGGAATCTATGGTTTTCGGAATAATTTGGATAAGGGATACTCAACCTGTATAAGCTTACCTGTCCATTTTGAGGGGTCAGGTACAGCAATACCAATGTTTTTCATCTTTCAGTGGCTACACCCACATAGCCCTGGTCATAGCTCCTCCCCTTCTCAGTATAGCCCCTTGATCATTTACAGTCACAGGCTTCCTGTATGTGGCCCTTGATCCGTCCCTGGCCAAATATTTTTTGAATGTTTTCTCAAGATTAACAGGATACAAAAAGGAAAGAAAAGATGTCAGCAGTCCTGACCTGAAAGCAACAGGAACATATATAAACATTCAGGGGGAAAAAACGTTATATATTTCATTGACTCCAGCATTCAACAGCTTGAACAGCAGAAATGATCTGCACTCATTCATGAGAAGAATTTTTTAATAATATCTAATAATTAATGGGCTGGTAGCTACAGCTTTCCTCAGGGCATAATATCTAATTTCCTAGCGATGTTGCCATTCTTTACTTTTCACGCTGCAACAGTCTATCATTAAAACCAAATGTAGGTTTCTATCACTTTTATTTATTTTTCAAATAAACTTCTAAATCATTGCCAGATAAGAGATGAGTCCCAATAAATTATTCTGTGCACTAATTTTGATTGTTAAATATTTTTACGTATACCGTCACATCGCTTATACCTCTGGTCCCCAGGAAGTGACTTTACACCGACAAAAGTTTTATTCACCAACACTTCCTTTTTATTAATATCAAAAAGCCATTTATAGAAGAATGCATTTTAATGTCTGTTTTAAAGACAAGGTCACATTCTGCAATGCCATTCCAGAACTGTCCTGTGGCCGTTTCAGACATTTCAGTTAATTATATTACAATTAAAAAAATAATTTATATCTCGTTTAAGAATTTTTGGCCCAGACTTCTTGATTAACCCCTTCAGTGGGTTTAAAAATTTTTTTTAAAGCACCCCTGGAAGGTGTTATGTTTTTGGGTCAGGGGGAGTGCAGTGGTAGATTACCCAGGTATCACATGCTCAAATTGCCAGTGGGGATTCCCAGAATTACCGCCGTTTCCTGGCTGCTTTTCTGCGTGCGGGAAGCAGCATAATGCATTATATAGGAGTCTGGGGAGTGGGCTTAAGCGCATAATGTACTATGCTAATTCCCGGGCCATGGTGATGAGAGCTGCAGTCTGCAGGGAATCGGAAAGGGGTTTAGCATGGAAATCTTCAGGGAGGCTCAGCTGGCAGTGGGGATCCTAACAAGTATAGTAAGATGTTAAAGTGGGGACATGCACTACATGTGGGGGGTTTCCCTAGTCCATGGCATTTTCTGCTATGCTTTTACATGGGGGAGGGGGAAGTGGGCCTCTTCACAAGTGTAATGTCATCGTAGTTGCTGCTTGTGATTGAAGATTTGTGCCTCTCTTAAAAGTACATATATAGTTTTAATGGGGCACAAAACTCCATCGCAGGCAGCAACTGAGACGACATTACACTTGTGAAGAGACCCTCCTCCCACTGAATAACCAAATTTTGCATTATCTGGTGTAGCAAAATGTGAATTTTGGCTCATTCCATGTGATTTATTGTGAATTTTGGCTCATTCCATGTGATTTATTGTGAATGTTGGCTCATTCCGTGTGATTTATTGTGAATGTTGGCTCATTCCGTGTGATTTATTGTGAATGTTGGCTCATTTCGTGTGATTTATTGTGAATGTTGGCTCATTCCGTGTGATTTATTGTGAATTTTGTCACTTTCCTTGTGACTTATTGTGTATTTCAGAGCATTCTGTATTACTTATTGCGAATTTTGGTGATTCTGTGTGGCAGAATGTGAATTTTGGAGCATTCTATGTGGCAGAATGGGAATTTCGCCGCATTCCGTGTGGCAGAATGTGAATTTCTATGCATTCCGTGTGGCAGAATGTGAATTTTGGTGCATTCCGTGTGGCAGAATGTGAATTTCTATGCATTCCGTGTGGCAGAATGTAAATTTCGCTACATTCTGTGTGGCATACTGTAATGAGAATTTTTGCTCATTCTGTCTGGCATAATGTTTAAGGGGCGTATTGCACTGGGAGGGGAATATTTTGCACAGGGGGAGATTCCAGTAGATCTCCAGTAAGTAAGTATACAAAAAGTAGATCCCGGGTTCCAAAAGTCCGGCCACCCCTGCTGTACACCGTATACACATATCCTGAAAGTCATTTGTTTACAATGCATGAAACAACATTCATGTACAAAAGTGTTACTGAGTCAAATATAGAAATTTTGGATATGGGAAACTCAACCTGTAATTTATAATTATTTTATGTATTTTGGGCACAATTTAATTTTATTCTGGTTTTAAATTTCCTTTTCTGTGAAGAAAATATAAAATAACAAACGTTGAACTGAAATATGGTCCTAATTTAGGTCCCGACTGCAGCTCATGCAGCAAAGTACCACTGTACAATGTAATGAAAATGATGGAAAATATACATGATTGAAGCTGTTACTTTTGGTATTGCCCCTTGTGGGGTTTTTAATCTTGTCCCTGGATTGCTTGTTCCACAGATACAGCATGCCTGTGTGTAAAGTGCTGCTGCTGCTTGAAATCCTGGAGCGATCCATCTCTCTTTAGGAATGGCAGTTATATTTTTTCAAAAAACAAATCTCCATCTGCTCCTATTGTATACTCTTCTCCTGTGCTCTCTTTTTGGTGGGTGTTGTCAGCTGTTGCCTTTAAATGTACTTGTACCAAATTTTTGTTGCACAAGTATATACTCTCATTCATTATCTACCCTGTATGGCATCTGTTTTATCTGGTTTTCAAGAAGTTCCTGAAATGATCCTGTGTTCTGTACACAATGTGAAATGGTGGTAGTTGCAGTGTGGTGTGGCATGATACCGTATGCCAACATATCGTCCCTAGTGGCCCAGCAGTTGCCTCCTTCTGAAGACAGCAGCAGCTCCAGCTCCGCTTACTGGTCCCATCGGTCATATATCTGTGACTTACTGTACGTGTAGGTAGTCTTCTAGCATTCTGGTAAGTATCTCCTAACCCTCCCTTTGCTGCCTATCCCTAACCTTCCCCTGCAGAAAGCCAGATTGAGTGGGGGTTTCCAGTTACAACATACAGTATGTAGACAAACAGGAGCAAACCATGTCCCTCATAACTTAGCTGAACATAAGGATCACATATAAACACATTTCTCAGGAAATGTGTGGCCTACTGTTGCCATGAAAAAGTACCGATACTCTAGGACACATTCATTCTAAAAAGTTTGGTAAACAACTGCTATAGACTAAATCTAACTGAACACAAATCTAGAACTAATGCCAGTATTACAAGAACAAAGTAGGATTACCAAAAGTCAGATTAACAGCAAACTCCATTTCTGCATTCCAAATAAAACACAAAAACTGGAACCTGGAGATATGCTTTCCTAATGTATTTTATGAATACATCTTAATATTTGCATTTAAAATACCAAAATAAATTAAATCAAATTGACATTGCTGGATAAAATGGCACATGATATCAGAGTGTACTATGTTATTCATATGGCTGACACCAGGAAACATTATTTACTTAGCATTCAAGTGTGCTGTGCCAGAGCCACAGGCCAACTCTTGTGCTTGTTAGATCACCATGTTAGTTTATACACAGTCATGGAAGCCCCAACAAGTTTACATGACTTTACTCATTCGAAAATATGTTTATGTAGAATGCATAGCAGCTTTTTTGTATAATGTTATACATATAGCGCAGAAAAACACTATTCATGGAATTTTAGTATACCCTAAGCCAATTAAATAACTTGTGGGATATATATTCTTAGTAAATTATAGATTCAAGTTATGGAATTTATTATTATTTTATTGTTACCCTAAAAACAAAGGTAGGCTGTGAAGTAATGGATTCCCATCTCAGGATTATTCAGTGTGAAAGCTTACTCCGTGACTCCATGTGTCAAGTTGACTAATGTACACTATTACCATACCAACATTTAGGACATCCATCCTTCATCCTCCCAGATATAATTATTCTTAGGATCATCTACAGTATACTAAATTCTGCACGCAAAAAATTCACAGAGAATCTTGCCTATACAGAGGAAGCTGTCTTACTTATGACATTTTACATATTTAACAAAATATTATTTTTGAAACTGTCAGTTTATTGCTGGTAAATGTTAAATTAGTGATATATACTTCTGTTCTACCTAGATAAAGATCGATCGCTGTATTTGTCTTTTACACTGCACAGTACTTGCATCTATTCCACAAAGTTCCTGCATCTACGATGTCTTCTATTTGAAGAATTGCTCCTTCTTCCATCAAATGTCTTTCTTACACACACTTGCACTACACCCCATCAAGTGTCTTTGGGGCAGATGTATTAAGCCTGGAGAAGCGATAAACTGGAGATAAAGTGGAGATAACTTGGAAGAGTTAACGCACCAGCCAAGCAGCTGTGTTTGAAATATGACAGTTTAGATCTGATTGGCTGGTGCGTTATCTCCATCCACTTTATCTCCAGTTTATCTCTTCACCAGGCTTAATACATCTGCCCCTTTATTACACACACTTGCACTACACCCCATCAAGTGTCTTTATTACACACACTTGCACTACACCCCATCAAGTGTCTTTATTACACACACTTGCACTACACCCCATCAAGTGTCTTTATTACACACACTTGCACTACACCCCATCAAGTGTCTTTATTACACACACTTGCACTACACCCCATCAAGTGTCTTTATTACACACACTTGCACTACACCCCATCAAGTGTCTTTATTACACACACTTGCACTACACCCCTGCTAGTTATTTAAATATGTAAATAAATATTCAGAAGAGGAAGACTGTCAAGAGATTTTGGGGGGAAAAAAAACATTTTGGAAAAGGGAGGTTTTAAAGAGTGATGGATTTATAAATGTGTCCACCTAAAGAGGATAGTGCTAGCAGCAAGGGCTGTAGATATAAACTGCTGGCTTTGTTGGCAATGTGTTTTTAAATGGATGAGGTGAATTCAGACTACTAAAATGTATTTATTTTGTTGTCAGACACTGTAGGCCAGAAGGATGGGAACAAAAGCAGTTTTCCAAGTGTGCTAGTCAATATGTGGCCACTGAAATTATTTCCTTTTATTTTATTTACTATTTTATTTTTACAAAGGAACAGTGCAATTATCGAGACCATCCCTAATATTGATTTCCCTCCTGGAGCTTCAACTCTCCAAAGAGACTATACACCCGACTACCTGGCTCGATCCAGTGTGTTGCTATCATCTGACTAGATTTCTACTTCATGTAGTATAAATCTAGTCATCGCCAGTATTCTCGCACCAGAGAACACTGGCCGTGATAGATTGCTTAGCACACATTGCTGTGTCCTGAGCGATCTGTGTGTAACTAGATCACTCAGCACAAAGGCACTGTGGCCCCGTGTGTATGGGAAATTAAAATGATTAGCTATAGTTTATGATACAGTACTTCTATACCACCAAGTCGTGATCAGCCAATAGGCTGCAACCTTTGAGGCTGGGTCTTAGGGAATATCACAAGTATCAGAATTCAATAGTGAGGAGTCTTGCTGCATCCTATGAGTCGGACCTCCGTTATATTGCTGCCAGGAGGTTTCTTGTTGCAGCGCTTTTTGTTTATTTCATTAGTTACTTTTTGTAGATCTTTTTTTTACTTTGTAGCACATTGTGCTAGCCACCCATTATATAGATTATAGATTACAGAAATAATAAATACTGGGTCTGTAATACAAGTCACAAATGGTGACAAACAATCAAGAAATCATTAAAAACTTGGAAAAAGACAATGTTATCTGTATAACAATGGGTTCTACTTTAGCCATTGTTGTATGTTACCATATACTGTAGGAACAGAAGGGAAGGAAAATATTGGTTTCTTGATCATAATATTTTTGTTTTGGCTACCTACAATTTATTTATTTACATAACTAGTTTTTTTCTAATCCATAATAATCCATAATGCATTGTATCCTATTGTATGGCTGTTACTAGAATGCTCTCTGTATTATAAAGCAGTCCCTAGGATGCTATGCATTACATAGTGTCGCTAGAATGCTTTCTTTATTCTATGGCAGTCACTGGGGTGCTCTCTGTAATGTATGATATTCACTGGAGTGCTCTATGTATTGTAAACCAGTCACTGGGGTGTTCTCTGTAGTGTATTGCAGTAACTAGGTTGCTCTCCATAATGTATGAATGTCAATGGGGTGCTCTCTGTAATGTTTAATAGTCACTTGGGCACTCTCTATTTTATAGGGCAGTCACTGGGGTGCTCTCTGTAATGTATGGTAGTCACTGGAATGCTCTCTGCATTGTATGGCAGTCACTGGGGTGCTCTCTGTAATGTAGGACATTTACTCCCACATCCAACAGTAGTGGTTCACATAAGTCAGCCAAATGTTGATTTGACTCCTCCTATTGACAATTTCGTCATACCTACTAAAATGAGGTAACTTTCAGAATGTTCTCCAAGGTCACTTTAAATTCCTAATCTGCCCTGGTAGTGGCTCTGTCTACATATATTGAGTCAGATGTACTAAGCTAAATATATGTAGTTATTGTTAGTACCAGCCAGTCCGCTCTTAACTGCCGTATTACTGGATGTGTTTGAAAAATGACAGGAGTTGGTTGCAGGGTACAGTAGTTTATCACTCTCCATTTTATCAGTATTCAAGGCTTAGTACTCCATAGCCTTTTGAATCTACAGTATATCTAATTTCTCCACAACATAATGGAAAGATTCTATGGGCGGTATTCAATGAGAATACCTGCGAGGTGCAGCGAATCCTTTTTAGGATTCGCTGCACATTCGCCACGTTCCGGAGCCGGCGGGCTCCGGTATTCAACGTGTCAGGGGCTCGCTGCCCCTGACTGGCAAATTTGAGCTCCTGCGGCGATTGCCGCAGGGAGCCTGAGGACGGTGCCAGGCAGAGAGATGGTAGTCTCTCTGCCTGCCCCAGAACTTTGTGGGGGTTAGATGGCTCCCCGGGTGCCAGGCAGCACAGGCTGCCCCCCCGGGGGTGCCAGCAGGGGAGCGTATATTCACTACACACGATTTTAACGATCGGGTGCAGTGAATATATGAATATGTAATGAGCGGCTCGGCTCCGGCGCCCCCTGCTGGCTGCTGTGTAAAAAAAAAAAATATTTTTTTTGAAATTAAAAATATATTCATGTGCTTACAGCACATGAATAAAAATAGCATGCCCCTCCTCAGAATAAAATTCCTGATTTTTTGACACCAAATGTAAAAAAACAAAACACTTTATTTTAAAAGTTCACATTCCACTTCACCATAAAAAGATAGCGATTGCTGCTTGGTGAATCATGGTGAAAAAAACCTTGAAATGTATTCGCCATGTGGTCATTGAATAGGGTGATTCACCGTTTTAGTCAGAAATTCGCCAAACAGCACAAATTTGCGATAAAAACATGGCGAATCAGGCTCATTGAATACCGCCCTATATCTCCAGTTGTCAGTACTGTTTGAGAATATGTTTACTTAGAACATTCTTACAGTTTCATTAATGAGTGGAAAAATGTATGTGTGGCAGTTTGTTTTTTTCCCTTGTGCTCTCCTGTAAGTGTGGCACATGACTATATTGCAATAAAACAGCATAAATAATTCTTATCAGATTTCCAATGTATCCACGTGCCCAGAAGATTTACAGACACTGCACTGCTTCTTTCTTTGCATGCAAGAAAAAATAAGCATCATTCCTTTACAGCTCGTCAAACATGAATCTTAAAGTACCAGTTATCATATACTGGCATCAAAATATAAAGCAGAAAGCAATTTAACGCACCAGTAGCAGTTGCCTATTAATCGGACCCAGAATAAGGTAGCCTGGGAGATTGTGTGCAAAGGAGGGGAAAGTAGTGCAGTAATGTATGACTAGCAAAGAAAACACACAACATCAGTGTAGTCATTTTCTAATTACAAGGCTGTTTCATAAACTGTAAATGCTAACATGGGAGAATTAAATCACAGCAATTTAATTAATAAAATGCTTTAGACACTTAAACCCAAATGTTCATGTCCTGAGGGTTCCATATCAATATCAGCAGCTCTTGGGTACATTGTAGGATTACCAAGCAATCATTTGTAGATCTTGTAGCAATAAAATTAGTATTGCAAATAGTAAAAATGCAAATGAAAATATTTATTTTGATGTTTATATAATACTGCAACCTTTAAAGAGTAAAAACATAAAGCTTTCGTACATTTAACCTTGCTTTTAAAAGCAATGGTTCAATATTGCACATGCAGAGATGCTGAAACCAGATGCTATTACATTCTCCAATCAAGGATCAGAACAAACATGGAGAAAAGATTTCCATGATCTGCTGGTAGACTGTGGGGCATCCAAGGTAGGCAATATACTTCTGGCTTATGGCATGTACTAGCCAATTAAGAGTGTGTATATTAATGCCCCCACACACATAGCCTTATACAGTATATATACATTTTGATATATATGTTATGAAATATATATCTATATAGAGAAAGAGAGAACACATATATATTTCAGAACTCAGCCACAGAACTATTTTGATGGCTTTCAATTAATGGATTTAAACTTGCAGGTGAGGAGAGGTGCCCCCTTGAGAGCAGGAGCCCAGCGGCAGATGACTCCATTGCCTCCCAGAATTCTGCCTATGGTACAGTAGATAAGGAGATCCAATACGCTTGGAAGATGTTGTTTGCATATAAACAAGTAATTTAGGGTACACACCAGAATGATTACATAGTTACATAGTAGGTAAGGCTGAAAAAAGACTTGCGTCCATCTAATTCAACCTGGTATAGATATCCATTGCTGATTTGGTAGGTTCTGGTATTTTACAGACAAATTATATTTCTTATTTGTACCCATGGATGTTTTTCTCCAGTAAATGTTTGTCCAACTTTGCCTTGAACGCATTTAATGAGCCAGCCGTTACCACCTCTCTGGGAAGAGAGTTCCAGAGTTTGACTGTTCTGACCGTAAAGAAATTCTTTCTACTAGCTGAATGAAATCTTTTTTCTTCTAATCTATACTCATGCCCTCGTGTCCTAGATTCCTTTCTAGTAGAAAAGAGGGTGTGTGACAGTTCCTTATATTGGCCCTTGATATACTTGTACATGTTGACAAGAGTATATAACTAAGCGCAGGAAACCAACAGTTTGTCCTTGCTGCCGTCTAGAGGGGATACTCAACCCTTCTTAGAAAACGAAAAGAAACTACAAAGGTAGACGGCGCAAATGGACACACTTAATGAATCAAACACAAGGCTGACCTCAGCCTGGCTGACTATTGCAAGCTGACTATTGTTAGTTTGTCATATTTTAAAGTAGGAATATTTTTAAGTAGGGCGAAAACAGTTACATAGATTAAAGCTTGGACTTATTCTGGACCAACTGTGATGTAACTCCTGTCTCCTTCTCATTACAGGTAACTCATATCATCTGTTACACCAGTATTGAAGTAGCTTCTTGCATACTGCTATATTCTATATTTAGGTAACTCATATCATCTGTTACACCAGTATTGAAGTAGCTTCTTGCATACTGCTATATTCTATATTAAGGTAACTCATATCATCTGTTACACCAGTATTGAAGTAGCTTCTTGCATACTGCTATATTCTATATTTAGGTAACTCATATCATCTGTTACACCAGTATTGAAGTAGCTTCTTGCATACTGCTATATTCTATATTTAGGTAACTCATATCATCTGTTACACCAGTATTGAAGTAGCTTCTTGCATACTGCTATATTCTATATTTAGGTAACTCATATCATCTGTTACACCAGTATTGAAGTAGCTTCTTGCATACTGCTATATTCTATATTTAGGTAATTGTGCAAATATTTTTATAAGATTTGAAAGTGAGTTAGAATTTATTAGTGGCTGGGATGGTATGTAACCTCTTACCATTTGTTATCTTAGTTTTATTGCTAGTGGAAGAGGGGCTTTGGCTGGGTGGGGTCTCAATCAATTAACTTAGAAACAGCTTTTAGTATATATTGTGAACACAAGGCTGACCTCAGCCTGGCTGACTATTGCAAGCTGACTATTGTTAGTTTGTCATATTTTAAAGTAGGAATATTTTTAAGTAGGGCGAAAACAGTTACATAGATTAAAGCTTGGACTTATTCTGGACTTAAACTGGACAGAAACTGCCAACCAACTTAACATCTTCGTATCAAAGTGACTCAGAAAGACACCAGCAACCCAGAAAACCAAGAGACTGCTTTGAGTGAGCTCACCTCATTCTCACATCATACTACTCCTGGCTGCTTAATCTGCCTATTCAGCTGTGATATCACCATTTCTCCATCTGCTAAAACTTTTTGAATATCACTCTTTATGCTTGTACTTGCACTGTCAGTTTTGAAAATGCCCAGCTGTACCTCTAATGACTTTACCTCTCTTGCTGTTCCATTGAGAGTAGGTGTCCTTGATTATTTTATTCTTGGCCCTCTACTCTATCTCTACATGTCCTCTCTGGGTGAACTTATTTGTTCACTAGACTTCCACTATGCCGAAAATGCTAAAATCTACCCCTCATTTCCTGATCGCTCTCCATCCATCCTAACTCATATCTCCAACTGTCTCTCTGCTGTCTACTCTTGGATGACCCAGCGCTATTTTAGACTTAAAATATCAAACACTAAGCTGACCTCTTCCGACCCTCCTGCATAAAACCCACCATCTCTCATCCTAACCTGTTTATGCTCACCTCTCCCCCTTCTGTGTTACCCCTGTCTGTCTAACCCTCCCCTTTAGAATGTAAGCTCTCACGGGCAGGGCCCTCTCTCCTCATGTGCCTTTCTTAGAATATATAAACCACTGCCACCCTGATAATTGCTTCAGTGTCCTGTCCCCTGATGCAACTATCCGTATTAACCATATACTTGTCCTAAACTGTCTTGTAATGTAATTTGTTTTGTGTTTGCTCATAACTATGCTCTGTAAAGCGCTGCGGAATTTGTATGCGCTATATAAGAAACTGTTAATAAATAATAAATAAATAAATTTTTTAAATCTAAATAAAAATAGGCACCGGCCGGTGAGACCAAAGATCAAAACATTAATTACATAAAATTACACACATATAAACATCAATGACATAGTTTTGCAATATTTTCAAATTAGCATGTTAGCACCAAATCACTCACTGAGTGATTTCCAGCAGAAATGTGATATTTCCTTGGATCAGAGCAAAATAGAGCTAGGTGGCTATTAGCTTAGTTTTGGCATACATAAGCGTTGGTTATTTTTTCTGTCCAGCAATGGTTAGTGGCAGTTATTAGTAGAAGCTAGCTGCCTATTTGCCTCAGGAAGGAATCCAATGTGCACTCAGTGATTTTTATTTAGCACTGGTTAATGGCTCAGTCACACAACAGCTTGTTAGCACTCAGTGGTTCTTATTTATCACTGGTTAGTAGCTCAGTCACACACAAGCTTGTTAGCATAAAAAAGAAAAGGAGTATTATACTTATGCTGCTGTCACTGCAGAATGTGCTGTAATTTGTAATCCACTTTGTGGGGGTTAGATGCCCATGCATCGAGCGGGTTCCCGCCTGCGCTGTGTCTCCAATCTCGCCAGCCTTATCTGGAACTCTCTGCTACTGCGGCTTCCGGGTCTCCCAAACAGCGGTGTTGCCTATAACAGGCACTCGTCTATGACGCGTTTCCCCGCCTCACAAGGTGTCAGCGGCTTCATCTGAAAATCTGTAAATATCTGGGAGTTTTGTTTGCCTCAACGTGTATTAAATATAATATTACTAGCTGCATTTTTCCCTATGTTCATACACTCCCATCAAATAAATGTCTGACAATAGGTTTGTCTGTCTATTCCTGTTGTTTTGATGTCGTATAATTGTTCTGCTTGAAAAGAAACCTGTAATAATCTATAACCTATCTTTCTAGGACAATCATTTTATTTGGGAACATTTAATCTCTTGTCCTATGAAAATGGTACATATTGGAGATAGCTGCTACGATCCCCCTAAGTAGCCTCCAAAGGTTTCTATAGAGGCTGCTTTTTTGGCAATAATAAATATGCCGCTTAAAAATATATATGCATACCAATATGAGTTTTTGCCCTGATAAATTTTCTGTCTGTCTGTGTGTCTCTCTCTCTCTCTCTCGCTCTCTCTCTCTCTCGCTCTCTCTCTCTCTCGCTCTCTCTCTCTCTTTTTCTCTAGATAGATAGATAGATAGATAGATAGATAGATAGATAGATAGATCTATATAGATTATATGCAGATTGGTTATGGGACAAGCGTGGAGTTCCACGAGTACTATGGTGATGGCCCGTTATGGATAAGTGACCCACAGCTATTTTTCCTTATTGCAATGTGTTTTAAGATTTGTCTAATATGGAATTACAAATATATTCTTAAAATCACTTGAATTATTTGGTGTGCAGATGTCGTTTCTCTCAGTGGAGGAAAAATTGCATATATATATATATATCACAATCACAAGGTAGCAGACTAGTGTTGAAGCATTTGCTTCGAGTGGGCTTACTAGTAATAAATATGCCTCTTAAACACATACATGTATCACAATATGAGTAAAGTCCAATCTCTCCCAAGAGATATTAAATTCACTTTGCTAAAATAAAAAAACAATTTTTACAGACAAAACAGATTCACTCCAAACCTGAAAACTTTCCTGACTCACTTTGAAAATAATGTTTAATACTAATTTAACTGAAATGTATAAATAAGATCTCGGAGGTGAGCAGATCACAACTACCATTGTAAAATGTAACTAAAACATTTATTAAATACAATATGTCTTGTAATGACAAATTTAAATAATTGTACATTCCATGTGCAGCATTAAACAAGACCTTCGGTATTTTACAGAGAGAGTATGTATTATAAAATAAAGTATCACCGAAGAAAAATATATATTTAAAAAATCCTTTAATATATTTTTCTTCTTTTTACAAAACTGGCCATCAATCGTATATACTGAAGTATTCTGCCGGGATCAAATAATATATTTCACCATGCCTTTGTGCTGATGGGATTAAAAAAAGTAATATCTTTTAATTAGCTATTAGCAAATGTTTCCTTTGAATAAATTAACATGATAAATGGAGATAAAAAAGGAAAAAAGGAAAGTTAAATATTTGCCCTCCTCACTCCGGGTTTATAAGCACTTTCTCCGTGCACGGTCCTGCAGCCCATTAACTTGCTATTTTATCAATTGTAGTTGTTTAACCAGGCAAGAATACATAAGGGAGATTTGGACATAGAGATCATTAAAGACCAATTTTGTTATTAGCATACATCCTTTCCTCTCTATGATTTTTGAGTCTCATTATTTATTCGGTTATTCCCATGTCGCAGAAATAAGTCAGTTTTAAATTGGATAGCTCAAAGTTCATGAATGGGGGATGGAGATGCAAGCCTCCTACAAAATCAGGTTACATTGTTACATTGATACTTATTTTCTCATTTACTTTGAACATTAATATAAAAACTGTTAAAATAACATTACAAATCTTGCTTTCGTTTTATTGGTAGCGACAGAAACCAAAGAGAAAATGTATATACCGCTCCTAAGTGGTGAGTAAAACATTAGAAGAAAATGACTGTAGTCAGATTATATCATTCATTATTATAGTCAGGTAATATGACTTGTATTAGCCACATTAAAAAATGTCACATTGCTTGCGCTGCTTAGGTACAATAATAACTTTAGAGCAAAGTATCTCTCTATTTATTAAAGCTTGGAGAGATAGAAAATTAACTGTTAGAGATAAAGTACCAGACAATCTGCTTCTGCCTTGCATTTTACAGACTGTAGGGTAGATGTATTAAGCCTGGGGAAGAGATAAAGTGGAAGATGATAATGTAACAGCTAAGCAGCTGATAATTGTCAAGTTACAGGCTGGGTTTGAAAAATGACAGTTGGGGGCTAACTGGCTGTTGCATTATCACTTTCCACTTGATCACATCTCCAGGCTTAATACATCTGCAACTGAGGGGTAGATGGGGGAAGCATTGAGAAGGAAGAAGTGACCAGAGAAGTGCCACATGGCAACCAATCAGCACTGAAGTAACATGTATCATTTGCATAATATACAATTATACAGAGCAGCTGATTGGTGTCTCCCTTATCACTGCTTCATACATCTACCCCTGTGTTTAAAAAAAATCACCATTAGCTCATTGGTTGATACTCTCACAATTGTCTCTGCTAAAGCTTTGATAAATAACCCCAACAAAAAACAAATATGTATTTTCTATTCCTTTCAATAAATAAATCTAATAACCATTTATTATTTTAACCATTTCAGGTCCAACGTCTAGTCAGGCTCAATAGCCCTTGCGTAAGTAGCAGATCCAATGGTGATCCACTTTAAAATAACAACATTAAAATCATTCAACATTCAATGTATACCATTTTTGAATAATTAAAAAAAAAATTCAAATTCAGTTCAGTTCAACCAGACTGTTTCTGAATTGCAAAAAAAAAAAGGGGGGGACTGCAAAGGGATAATGACATACTGTATGCACAAAATAAATAATTCCTATTGTGTGTGTGTGTGTGTGTGTGTGTGTGTGTGTGTGTGTGTGTGTGTGTGATTAAAGCTTTTAAAAGTGTTTATATTTAAAGTATATAAAGATCACTTTGATATGAAAGTGATATGAAAGTGTTATGAAATCCACATAAAAAAGCACAATTCAGTTACAATAGTAATATAACATGAACTACACACTTTTTTATCTTATGTGTTACTATGCAGTTTATACTGTTCTAGTACATGGACAATACATGAAAGAATAAAGCCCCATACAGACAAGACGACCCAGCCGACACCAATATCAGTGGCAGCAGGGACCCAGGGCTTGCCCGCATCAGTGCATAAACACATACCAATGCTAGCTCTGAAGTGAGCAGTGGGAGCGACAGCCGTGCTGCCACTGCAGCATGGCCATCATTAACATGGTGACCAGACATGGTGGGCAAGGGAGGGGATTGTTCTGAAAGATACCTTTCAATTTATCTTCTACTGTGTATTTGCCTTAGCAGTTTGTATTTGGAATAGTGACTATTTAGCTGGGAATTATCCTTTTTTCTATAGTCAAATGGACTTTGTTTTATCCCCTAATTTAATAAGCACAAGATGATTTGATCTACAATACTGTACCTGCTTTAATAATACAGCTAACAGCTTATTCAGGACAGTTTATACAGTGTAAATCTTTTTCACTATTTATTCCATTGAAGAATCACTTCTGATGTGCGGATACGTTTGCCTGGGGGCTGCAGGAGAATATATTCCTACAGCATATCCTTTCCAATGCAAAATATTGATGATCTCAGGAAAGAGAACAAGTCTGATCACTGTGGTATCTGGATTTCCGGTCGATAGTCAATAGGTTGACCACTATTTTTCAACATTCATTAGCTCAACGTGGACAATAGGTCACAAGCAAAAGGTGGTTTTTGTCTTGTTCATACTTTACCATCCACGTGAACCCCAGCTGGGACTGGTAAAGTGTCCCAAAGCATGGCAAGCATATATATCTGAATTAATATCAGGGGATATTAATTCAGGGTACCCAACAGGAGGCAAATATTCCGCTGGATGTATTACCCAAGCCCAATTAATGCTCCATTTGGTAATACTGGATAGTGTATAGTAAAGTAATCCTCAAGGAAGGAATCACCATTCAACATAATATATTTGTAATAGCAATATTTGGCCAGTATTTCTTTAGCAGTGCAGGCATTGTAAACGCAGAGTTTAAAAGGCAGTCCATGATGGGGTCCCACAGCCCAGACCCATACCCAGTATTAGGGACCCCCAGTGACACAGAGACGCCTTGATGTACGGCCTAGGGACTTAGCCCTATATCTGCAGATATATGCAACCAAGATCTCTGTATTATCTGATTATGTATATCTCTCACTCAGTGTGCAATTGGGATACAAAATGTTTTTTCCTAACCACATCTAATCACAATCTGATTGAGCATCCTGCCAATAAATGTGTTGTTTAACAGATGTCTATTTAAGGTAGCTGGCACCAATAAGCATCAGGTAAGAGCCAATCCCCAGATAATATGACAATGTGTTACAGCAATCACTGGACGGTAACAAAGCAAATATGGTAGGATCGGTCAAATATTACCTGCCTGTATACATACAGTATACCCCAAAGTTGAAATATTCAGAAATTAAGGCTCTCATTCTAGTTCATTCGGTCCTTGGCATGTTCGCATCAGAGACCGATGTTTTAGCACTGCGCATATGCATATTCAATATTATTTTACCTGCTAACAACTGCTCATACAGCAATTCCTTAACAACCATGACCATATAGTTTTTTCATCTGTTTCTTGAACCCCCTACTGCTGTCTCTGAGTGCAATTCCATGCTATCTATAGCTCAAAGCAATTGTTGCAAAGCATCTCTGGAGATATTCCTGCTCTAATGCTGACTATTATAGATATGGGGTTACACCTTGCGGTGTCACCCTGCGCTTAAAACTCACTTGATGGTATATTTAACTAGTAAATAAGCACTTATATTCATTATAATGAATACAGAGATATTTATTTTGGATAAAAAAATGGATACAATAATTGATACATACAGTATAGATTCATATAAGACGTTAAAACATGTATGAAATGTTGGATCGAAAAATATATAATAAAGATATTTTAAAAAACCTAGTACCGGTACACATACACAATGGGGTGTAGGTATAGGGAAAGGGGTAGACTTACAAAGACTAAAATGGTACCATATTGACTTGTCCGATTCCTCAGAAAAACTCAGATCAGTCGATTTTATGGTGTTGAAGTTTATCAAGTACTTTTACTTTGGGTGTTTGGAGAGTGTCTTCCGGCAGACTCCCGCTTTCTCCGTCCTGGAGTGGGCGGTGTTCAGCGGGTCCAGGGATGCACGTCCTCGGCTAGTTTCGCCCAAAGGTGGGCTTCCTCATAATCCTGACTATGTTTTCAATTCATACTTTTCTGCTACTATACCTCTCTTACCAAATAAATGTAGTACCGACCCCACACTGGGGAGACATGTCACATGTTTGTCCGCTGCATCTATGCCATCATCAGTGAGCACCTCATCCCTTTTCACCACCTGCACTGCTCCTGTTTGTCACTTACTTTAAAGGCAAAATCAAAAACATCCATGATTTATTCTAAGACACAATTCCTGACTCACTCCTTATTTCAATCACCTCCATCACCAACTTTCCTGTTGTGAGTCAGAGGTCTCTATTTTATTGGGGTATACTGTATGTACTAAGTCTTGGGGGTTTATTTGCTAAGATGGGAGTTCTTTTAAAGATGGGATGTCGCTATGGGCAACCAACCAGAGTCTGTCAATTACAGTATCTTCTAGAAGGTGCCCAAATAAATAAGTAGATTCTCATTGGTTGATATGGTCGACATCCCATCTTCAATAAACTCATACCTTAGTGAATTAATTCCTTGGAGAGAGAGAAAGTGGAGGGAGATAAAGTACCAGCCAACCAGCTCCTAAGTGCCATGTCACATGCTGTGTTTGAAAAATATTTAGGAGATGGGATTTTGGGGGTATTTTATCTTCCTCTACTTTTATCTCTCTCAAAGGCTTAGTACATAGAACCCTTATTACTCCTTTCCTCAACACCCTCTGGCTAACCCTATTTTGGTTGCTTCCCAACCAGCATTCGTTCACAGCCCGACCAATGGTCGGGGCTGTGCGTATGTGCATCTCTGCGGATGAACATACGCCAGGTGCACACACCCAACATAGCGGGTGGGGGGTAGTAGAAGGGTGTGGAGGCCCCATTACCATATGGGAATGCCCAGCATATCATGGGCGTTCCCATGAGAATACTGAGCATTCTCATGGTAGTGAGGCAATGACTCGAATCCGTGGGGGGGGCGGGGGGGGGGGAGAAATTGCTCTGGTCCTGAACGTCCCTGGTAATGTATGATGGCCATCACCTGTGGTGAGCTAATTAATTGATAAGAAAGGTGTTTCACCACAGGTAATTGCCGTCATACATTACCAGGGAAGTCCAGGAACGGAGCATTTTCTCCCTCATGGAGAAGGTCAGGTAGGCAAGTATGCCTTCAAACATGTTCTTAGCTGGTGGGAGGCCCTACCCCTCTATCTTCTCACAGCTGCCATAGGTTGCCTACTAGACACAGCTACAGCTTTGATTCTCTTCAGGCAGTTGAAGCCAGGAGAAGGAGATGAAACTAATACAGACTTGGGGTGGAGGTGGGAGGAGGAGGGGGATTGAGAGAGGCAGAAGAGATAGTTGTAAATTGTAGGGCGGGTGACAAAGATAAGAGCAGTAGAGCATGACAAAGAGCAACAGATAGAGGGTGTTAGGTGGGTGAGAGATGGGAAGGTGGGGGGAAGACACATGTCAGTGCTTGAAGTAGGTGAGAGACACAGGGTGGTGATGTCATTTTGGTTGGGCATGTGGTTGGATTTCAAGGGGTTGGATTTGAAGGTGTAAAGATCATTGTGGGATGATGCTCAGAGACACATGAGATGAGACTATAAAATTACCCTATTGGCTAGTGACCTGGTCAATGGTGGTTCAAAAATACTTCTAAAATATATTTAATACAAGGTGTCTACAAATACCATATGTGAGGTTATCAGATTCACTGTAAATCTGTAATTACTATATTTTATTAGGTGTAGTAATTAATGTACTATTTTAGTCCGTCGGTACCCTCTTGTTCTCCATATATGTCTATATACTCCCTATATGTGTGTGTAGTTCCAGATCAGATCGCTCTCGCCCTAATATGGTCTGCCAGGAAATACCCAGGAAATAAGTCACCAAAAGGTTATGTCCCATTACCATACTTTTGTTCCTGCTATCACAGGAGGGTGGAAGCTGAGGGGCAATCTCCACAGGGGGGTTTACAATTCTTTGCAAACCTCTGGGCTCTAGCAGACTTTGTGGAACCGGCCACCACAGGGGGTGATCAGCCCATAATGTAATCAGCCGATTATTGTTCCTGCTGTTTACATGAGGGGGATAGCTGAAGGACAATCACCACAGGGGGTGATCAAATTCCCCTACTATCAACAGGAGGGTTGTCCACAGGGGGTGACCACCACATAATGTAATCAGACTGTGTTTTATATCTTGTGTTGACTCTGCTATGCATATCTTGGCTACTTCCAGACTTTCTGGAACCGACCCCAGCAGGGGGCAGAAGCAGATGGGCAGCAGCAGTACCTGGGAGGGGGGATAAACCTGACTTGAATCCACCAATAGGGATTGAGTGCAAGCCCACTGATGGTATGGAGAAGCGTGGGAAATTGGAAGTTTTTAAAATGACTTGTACACCTGCCAGCTCAGTATGTTAGTCGCAATCCGGTCTCAGGGGTCCTACCCTTCACTGGATCTTGTGGAACACATCGTTTGCCCGGGAAGGGGGCATCCTACCAAGCTCTGGTGTGGAGCGTCTGTGTTGTGTGGATTTACACAGGTTTCGGCTATCACTGCTGTGTGGAACTGATCTGGGACTGTGACTATACAAGGACTGTCTGTTTGGGCCTGCTACCTGAATATCTTTCTACTCTGCAATTTACCTTTGCCACTGTTTATTGTCTATTTGTGCGTGCTGTGGAAAATAAACCATTCTTCTGGTTTCATCTGCTCGGTGTCTGAGTGATTGAGGAACTCGTACCCTCACATTTGGCGGCAGCGACAGTGGGATCATTCAGACACCAACCATCGAGCACAGAAAGCACAGAGAACAGAGGATCAGACCATATGTAAGGAAACGGAAAATGCAATAAGGTGATGTTCAGCAAGTGAGCAGGTGCCAGTCCTGTGAAAGGGAAAATGTTTCCAAGGAAAGAAAATCGATGCCTCAAGACCCCTGTAGCAGAGGAGCTCAGGGATGGAGGTTCTTCAGTGTATCGGCAGGCTGGGAAGCCGGATCTGTTATTTATTGTCAGGAAAATGCAGTATATCTGGAAGTACTGGGAAGACGCTCAGCAGATGGTCAGCGGGTGGAGAGTATCCAGCATACAGGACAAAGTGTGTTACCTGGGGGATGCATTCCTGCACTGTAAAGGTGAGGCCACTTCTTGGAATCTGCTAGGAGAGCCAGAGTTTGTAGAATTTACAGAGGAAGTGATTGCTACAGTTACCCAGATGCTACAAAGAGGACAATATTCTGAGGCTGAAGGACAAGTCCAGAATAAATTGATGCCCCAGATAGAACCAGAGGAAAGGTCTAGAAGGGGGCTACTGCAATCTGGGCAGACAACCGAGGGGTCTGCCACAGAATTAATTGTTACCGCAAGAGAAGGGTCGTTGTCAGGGGGGCCCCTAACTGCCCTTGAAGAAATGAGTATGGAGGAGCTGATAGCAGAAGGTCAGCTGCGAGGTATACCCATCCAATCCTGCACTCGCGGGGAAATCCTTCAGCAGATCCTTCACGATCAGGGAGATCCTACAAATGCATTTGCTGATTATCGAGCCTGGATCCTCCATTTCGGTGCCCAGTTGAGTGTGTGGGAACAATTGCAGTGTCTGGAGGAGTGCTTCGTGGTGGCAGAGGAAGAGGCGATTGATCGGGGGCTCCTGGATACCCCAGCATGGCAAGATCAGTGTCGCAGGGGGCGTGATGAAAGGCACCGTTTGCAATTGCTTCTCCCCCATCCTAGGGAGGAGCTGCACTACTGCTTCCCTTTTGCTGAGGTGGGAGATGCAGAGCTATTATCCTGCTGCCAGGGGATCTATGAGGACTGCGTCCAAGAAGAGATCGCCGTGGTTAGAGGAGTATCCGACAACATCCAGGCCACCAGCCCACCAGTCACAGATGACGTCGTGTTTCGGGCTGCCCAGCATACTCAGCTGGGGAAGGAGGCTATCGCGGAGAAGGAGGTGTGCGCAGAAGTAGCTGCAGGTGAGCATCTGGCTTTTAAGGGGACAGAGCTGACACAGCCTGTCCTGCAGCCACCAGCGGAATTGTTTGTGATGGAGGGTCCCTCCTCAGCCCTGGACATTGAGACCAAATGCTGGACTGAAATGTGCCATGCCCCTAGTTTGGGTTTGGGGGAGGAAGGACATGACGGGGTGGTGGAAGTGCCAGGGCCAGAGCCCCTATATTGGCCTGCTGTTTGGCCCCTGTTCCTTGGGCAAGAGGGGGAGGTGGAAAGTGGTCCCTGCCCCATTGTGCCCGAGGCAAAAGTATTAGTAGGTTACAATGTTGCAGAGGGGGGGTACCCAGAATCCGAAGAAGAGGAATTGCTACAGCCCTTGTTAGTTCCAATGTATGACTTAGACTGTAATCATGCCCTTGCTGGTTCTGCAAACCAGCCGCCTTTTACAAGATGGGTTTGGTATGATGTCACCCTGTGGGACTCAGGTGGTATATCCAAACCCCAGATTCTCGGCTCTGCATCCCGCTATTCCAGGTTGTTATTGGTTCCTGAACAGCTGTGTACCGGGACTACAATAGTAGGGGAAGGAATGTGAGGTTATCAGATTCACTGTAAATCTGTAATTACTATATTTTATTAGGTGTAGTAATTAATGTACTATTTTAGTCCGTCGGTACCCTCTTGTTCTCCATATATGTCTATATACTCCCTATATGTGTGTGTAGTTCCAGATCAGATCGCTCTCGCCCTAATATGGTCTGCCAGGAAATACCCAGGAAATAAGTCACCAAAAGGTTATGTCCCATTACCATACTTTTGTTCCTGCTATCACAGGAGGGTGGAAGCTGAGGGGCAATCTCCACAGGGGGGTTTACAATTCTTTGCAAACCTCTGGGCTCTAGCAGACTTTGTGGAACCGGCCACCACAGGGGGTGATCAGCCCATAATGTAATCAGCCGATTATTGTTCCTGCTGTTTACATGAGGGGGATAGCTGAAGGACAATCACCACAGGGGGTGATCAAATTCCCCTACTATCAACAGGAGGGTTGTCCACAGGGGGTGACCACCACATAATGTAATCAGACTGTGTTTTATATCTTGTGTTGACTCTGCTATGCATATCTTGGCTACTTCCAGACTTTCTGGAACCGACCCCAGCAGGGGGCAGAAGCAGATGGGCAGCAGCAGTACCTGGGAGGGGGGATAAACCTGACTTGAATCCACCAATAGGGATTGAGTGCAAGCCCACTGATGGTATGGAGAAGCGTGGGAAATTGGAAGTTTTTAAAATGACTTGTACACCTGCCAGCTCAGTATGTTAGTCGCAATCCGGTCTCAGGGGTCCTACCCTTCACTGGATCTTGTGGAACACATCGTTTGCCCGGGAAGGGGGCATCCTACCAAGCTCTGGTGTGGAGCGTCTGTGTTGTGTGGATTTACACAGGTTTCGGCTATCACTGCTGTGTGGAACTGATCTGGGACTGTGACTATACAAGGACTGTCTGTTTGGGCCTGCTACCTGAATATCTTTCTACTCTGCAATTTACCTTTGCCACTGTTTATTGTCTATTTGTGCGTGCTGTGGAAAATAAACCATTCTTCTGGTTTCATCTGCTCGGTGTCTGAGTGATTGAGGAACTCGTACCCTCACACCATAAAAGGAAAAATATTTCTTACTGTATACAAGTTTTCCTAATAAATGATAAAGTAATAACATGAAAACTCACTGATTTATAACAGATAACATTAGAGATCACTATTAATGCAGATATTATTTAAAGGCGTTATAGATGCAGTGGATTAATAGCAATTGTGTATACTACGTAAATGGTTTACAATCTGTTCTTTCATAAAGAAGTACATTTCATTTAAATTGCCGTTTTTATTCTAGTCATATATTTTTTAAATGTGACATATTAAAGGACAGACTAGATTCTTAATGAAACAAATTTTCACAGTCCTGGTTCTATTTTATTTCTTTATCCAAAATTAATTTGTATTCCGCATGGAGTTATTTCAATGTTTTAGACTTTAACTGGAGATGAATTTCTCACCTGCTCCATGCCTTCTGGTTATAATCTGTCCAATTCATAACACTGAGAGCTCCTTTGTTATCCACCTTTCTTTTAATTATCATTGTACTTTAATTCCTTCTCAAGTCAGGTTGTAGATTTTTATCACTGATATAAGGGTGTTCTAATTGAAGAAAAGTCACTTAATTAATTTACTTGATATATCAGCAAGAAATGTTAACACCTGATGGTAGGGGGTGGAGAGGTATGTAGGAATGACTAACGCGACTAACTTATTAAGTAATCAGGTCATATAAGATGTACATTATAATAAAGGATGCAGCATTACTAGTTGTCACAGGGGTCTCAAAGTGATAAGAGAATGATTGTCATATACTGCACAATGGTTGCGCAAATTAGCCAACCAATACTTTTGAACCATTAGAACTCCATTTATGACCAACTTTAGGGGTCTATTAATGTTAATTGTTACTTCTCACTATATATCACTATTATTCAATGCAATATATAGCCATGGTAAATAGCAATTCATGCATATTATTATTATTATTATCCTTTATTTATATGGCGTCACAGGGGATTTGCAGTGCCCAGTTACAGGGTACATACATGAATAAGCAATACAGTGACATACAGTTGAATACAGTAGAGGACAAGTACAGGGTACATACACATACTGAGCTGTATCAGAAGAGGACACTGGAATAAGTATCAGTGTGGCAGAAAACCATAGGATTTGGTGCCATCAGAGATGGTGAAAGTAATAAAAGGAAACACACATTAGGAAAGAGGGACCTGTTTGTGAGAGCTTACGTTCTAAAGGGGAGAGGTAGACAAACAGGGGTGACACAGATGGGATAGAAATGAGCAAGTAACAGCGGGTTAGGATGATAAATGGCTGGGCTTGGTGAAGAATTGGGTCTTGAGAAACCATTTGAAGTTTTGGAGAGAGGTAGAGAGTTCCAGAGGTAGGGAGCAGCACATGAAAAGTCTTGGAAATAGGAGTGGGAGGAAGTAATCGATAGGCAGAAGAGGCAGCATGCATTAGCAAAGAGGATGGGCAAGAGTGTAAAGGTACATAAGGTCAGAGACGTATGTGGGAGAGGAGTGGGTGAGAGCTGTGTAAATGAGTGTGAGAAGTTTGAATTGGATTCTATAATGGAAGGGGAGCCAGCGAAGGGATTGTAGAAGAGAGGAGGTGGGTGTAATGTCCTTGGTGAGGAAGCTGAGCCATTCTGCAGCATTGAGGATAGATTGGAGTGGAGAATTCCACATACAATAGAAAGAAATTACAGTAGTCCAGTCTGGAGATAACCATACTGGTAGACCTTGGTAGAATCTTGGGGGAGAAAGGGTCTGATCCTGGAAATATTTTAAAATGGCATGCTTGTGAGTGGTGTCGAATGTGTGATTAGAAGGAGAGGGAGGAGTCAAGGATTACTCCAAGACAGTGCACTTGGGGTCTAGAGGAAATGGTAGTGGCAACAATAGATAATGAGATTGTGCAAGATGGTGGGAAGATTATCAGCTCAGTCTTAGACATGTTAAGTTTGAGAAAGCCTGGGACATCCAGGAATTGATCCAAGAAGAGATACAGTAGCACAGAGAAAGTTGGAGACACGAGTGAAGAGAGCAGGAGAAAGGTCAGGAGATGAAAGGTAGATTTGAGTATCATCAGCATAAACATGATATTATTATTCAAAAGAGCTAATGAGATCACCTAAACAGGACATATAGAATAAGAGAAAGGAGGGGACCAAAAACAGAACCTTTGGGGACAACTACTGTTAGTGGAAGTGGGGATGGAGGTAGAGTCATGGGAGGAGATGGAAAAGGAAAGGTGAGAGAGCAAAGACAGGGCAGGATCACACAGACCAAGGGAGTGTAGGATTTGCAGAAGGAGAGGGTGGTCCACAGTGTCAAAAGCAGCAGAGAGGTCAAGAAGAATAAGCAAAGAGTAGTGGCTCTTTGATTTTGCAGCATGATCATTGCAGAATTTTGTGAGGGGAGTTTCAGTGTTATGGAGAGGATGGAAGCCTGACTGGAATGGGTCAAGTAGGGATTAGGAGGAGAGAAAGGCAGTAAGGTATTTTTAAACCATAAGCTCAAGGAGTTTGGAGGCAAAAGGGAGGAAAGAGATGGGTCAGTAGAGATGGTGTTTGGATCAATGGTAGGTTTTTAAGGATAGAGGAGTTGAAAGCAGGCTTGCAGGCAGAGGGTACAGTGCCTGGTGAGATGATGGCCATGACTTCCTTGCCAGATACTTGAGAGAAGGATGTCAGAGTTTGGAAGAGGGAGGAGGAGGGATAGTAAGGTAGAGGAGGGGGTTGTTTGCTGATAGTCTGGTTGGATGTGACGTCCTGACATATGGAGTCCATTTTTGATGTGAAATAAGTGGCAACATTAAGAGCAAAGAGTGATGAGGGGAGGTGGAGTTGTACAGAGCAGGGAGTTGACCGTGGCAGCGCCATGGTTTTTTTTACTGGGAGATGGGGCTTTTGAAATATGACTGTTTAGCAAGGGAAAGAATGGAAGCTTTAGTATTAAATGGAGGAAGTCTGCCTTAGAGCCTGATTTCTGCCTTTGTTGCTCAGCAGAACGTAAGCATTTTTGCAGATATCTAGTGCATTTGGTAGGCCAGAATTGAGGTGCTAGTTTGCAAGGGTGAATAGTGGTGGATGAAGAGCAGAAGTAAGGGATGTATTATGTAGGGATGTGGTTTGTTCAGAACATGAAAGAGAATTAAAGAGAGAAGTGAGTCAAAGAGGCAGGTTAGGGAGGCGATGTAAATAGCCTCAATGTTATGCTTAGTGATGACAGTCTTAGAAGGTGGAGATAGAGATGCAGAGAAGGTCAAGTTAAAAGAGAGCAGGTGATAGTCAGAGAGGGGGAATGGGAGATTGGGAAAATTAGAAATATCACAGCGGTACGTGAAGACCATATGAAGTTAGCATCTATTCACATGGGAGGGTGAGGAGGCCTACTGTGAAAGACCAAGTGAAGATGTAAGGTTAAGGAGGTTAGAGGAGTTTAGGTCTGTAGGAGTGTGAATAGGGATTTTGAAATGGGTGTGGTATAACACACCATCATTACTCCGACGTCGGAATCCTGACTGCACAGCGGGGTGAGCGCAATGAAGTCCCTTGCAGGCTCGCCACGCTGCACTCGCCACCTATTTTATTCTCCCTCTATGGGGGTCGTGGACCCCCACGAGGGAGCAGTCGGGATTCCGATGTTGGAGTAATGACTGTCGGAATCCCGACTGTTGGGGAGCCGTCCGGCACCCTTTGAAATCACCTAAGACAGTGGTTCTCAAATTGTGGGTCCTGACCCCAAAGTGTGTCCCAACCTTCTCAGCATGGGGTCACGACTCCATGTTGCTGACCATCAGGCTAATGACTTTTCTAATCTTAGTCAGTGATTCAAGGAGTCTGAAAAATCTGTTTAGTTGTCTGTTATTTTAGACTCCTTATATCTTTTTGTTCCTCCACAATGCTGTCAAGTATATGCCGTCTGCTGACTACACATGTGATGTGATGGCCTTCTGCAGTAACTTGCTGGGGTCCTTTAATTATTTTTACACACTCCTGCAAACTATAATGCTTTTCTGTTAAAATTGCCATGCAAAGCCAGGGTGGAGGTTGAACTACAGTAGTTCAATCTCATCATTACAGGTTGTGGAACTCAGTTTCACCCAATTCCCCCCTATTTTAACCCCTGATCTGTGGAAAAGAAGGTACTTTCTGAGAAGCATTACTTATATTGCAGTAGTGAGCACAGGCATTTTCTCTCTGCAAGAAAAACTTTAGCTTTCAATGGGGCAGATATATTAAGCTTTAACAGGAGATAAATGCAAGGGTGACAAGGAGAGCTAAATGTCCAGCCAATCACCTGCTAACTGCAATGTTACAGGCTGTGTTTGAAAAAAGTCAGTAAGGAGCTGATTGGCTGGTCGTTTATCTCTCCTTATCACCCTTGCATTTATCTCTTGTTAAGGCTTAATACATCTGCCCCAATGTATCCTAAAGTGGCTTGGACTGTGCCTTAAGCAGCTCTTATAATTAGAGATGCACGGTTCAGATTCCGTGGAATCCAAACCACTCCGAACATAGCCGGCCCGATGTCGCGAGTTTCCAGCTTTGTTCGGAAACCCAAGTGCGGCTGAACGCGGGAATCTAGCATTGGATTTTCGCGAGACGCAGAGTCTATAAAAGCTCGATGTCCTGAGAATTTGGCGCCATTTCACAGTCATGTGAAGGCTAGATGGGTGTTGTGTTATAGTGTGCAGAGGGGTGTTGTTAAGAGGGGTGCAGTCAGTGCAGAGGGACATACGATGTAAGTTACCTCGTAGCGTCTGGATGGAAGCAGACGCCAATCACCGCACAGTTTGCCGGCCGCCTTTTGCTCACAAAGCCGCCACAGAGTTTTCCTTTTTTGTGCCACTGGTCAGGCAGGAGTTATCGGGCAAAGTGGATGGTCCAAACCAAAGGAAGGATTTGTTAGAGAAATAGTGGATTTCCTGGATGCAAATAAGAGTCTTGACGCGTTTCTCCGTCCAACTATACTGACGGTTTCCTCAGAAGATCTTCTGATCTTGAGGTAAATATTACTCTAGGGACAAAAAACTAAAAAATTACGTGATTTGGGCATTTTTGTCCATTTTTCAAAAAAAAAGAAAGATTTTTACCGGCGTTTGACAAAGCCAAATCCAAATCCCGGGGACGAATCCAAATCTTCGGTCCCGGTGCTCATCTCTACTTATAATATATTGCAGAGTAATTGCAGCTTCCTGTTGCCTTTTGAATATCTAGGTGCACTTTGACCAATGTAGTAAAACACTCATATGCTCAAAAAGGACACATATTAAAGAAAGTCACAATGTTCACTCACATTCATGATTAATTTAACACCTAACTAAAGGTGCCCATACACTACACTGATTTGGGCTTATTTCACCTGATCCTGATGGACCTTGTCGAGAAATCGGCCCAAATCGGATGTGTGTGACATCCCATTTGACTCAATGCATGGTCCTGCATGCATGAGGATGGACCCTTCAGATTGAACCTGATGCACATAAAATGTATCAGATCAGACCCATCAGCGGCACATCGCAGGTTCTTTTTAGCACTCACAATGTATTGGGTTCAATCTGTAGGTGTGTGTCAGCAATGAAGCACCACTGGCACACACCTATGTGCAGGGGTGGACAGCTGCGGGAGCTACGGGGAGGGCAGAGGCAGGTGCCGGGCAGCAGCAGGGCTGGCAGTGGCGGGTGCCAGGCAGTTGGCAACAGCCGGAGCTGGGCAGTGTGGTGGGAAGCGGCAGCAGAATTTAAAAAAATATGTCCAAAAGACTGGCCAGCTGTTGATTGGCATGCGATTCATTGCCTATAAAGAATGGCACATCAAGTGCCAAATCGTAAATGAGCCTCCACCATCCTGAACTCCTATAGATATTGAATAACATGTCTAAGGCATGTCACATATGGACAGAAGACTTTCTGCCTCCAGCCCACAAAAGCTGGCTGAGGTTCAGGACAGGTAATTACAGCATACATAAGAGAAAGGATTAACAAAGGTCATTAACCGCAATTCAGATAGAATTGTATCACTTTTAAACAAGTAACCCCTGGCAAAAACAGGAAGGACTCCAGTTGAAATGGCTGTCGATGCACCTGTTTATCAATTTATCTGTGAGTGCTGGTTCTTTCTTTCCCGTGCTGAGGGGAGGTAAGTGTTTTTTTTTTTTGTTTTTTTTAAGTAAGCAATAAGTCATTTGTATAACTCACACTGCAGTATAATGGAGTGAATAAGTCTGAGTGTACTGTATATAGAACATACAAATACATTGGAAATGACTATTTTTCACATTTAACCACCCTAAAAAAGGTCTAACAAATATCAGATCTAAAATCTATTCTGTTCTATGTAGTACATACAATAAACCTGAGACACTGCAGCTCACCTATGACTTGTGAACCACTGGCAGCGAGCTTTCTCCTATACTAAACTGCCTGGAGCGATTTTAAGCTACTCAGCAACACTGTATATTGAAAAGAATTATTTTTGATACATAGTAGATTTATTAGAACGGACAGATTTCTTCATTCCCTATAATCATGAAGTACTGCTTTACATAAAACTCATAAATATAGGATTTAAGGGTGATTTAAAATGTACATTCCGGATGAAACCTTCATGTGGTTTTCCAGAGGTGGGTTTATCTTCTTTTTCCATTTTGTCTTCCTTTCATGTCCTATCAATCCTTCTCCTACTGATTTCACTCATGAATTCTTAACGGCTCTGTGATGGGAGAGACCTTGGCATGAATGCTACACTACATTATGTTTGATCTTCAGTGTGACCCCAGCTCTAGTCGATTCAGTCGTTAATCTCTGCCAGTGTTGTTAATCTTTCCAGCTGCTTCCTGTCTTTGTGATGCCCTCCCGGAGCTGTGCAGCTGAAGGTTGTCATTGCTGGCTCATAGGTGTCCTAATCAGCATACAGCAGTGACTGCAGATGTTTCTGAAGTGATCTCTTTAATGAGATTGTTGCTTGCTCAATAGTCTACAGTGGGGACTAGCAATTACCTTGTGATGTATATTAACATATTGCTGGTAGGGACACTGGGTGAAATGATGATTGCTGACACACAGCGCATTATTCAGACTAACATTGGCATATTGTTTTGATATACACTAAGAGATAGACCACTGTCAGGAAGAGAAATAATATAGGAAGCCTTCTGTTCCAAGCACATCCGTCTGTGCTGGATTCTTTTTTTTAAATTTCTAGTTCAAAATATCTTCATCTTATCCATGTGAAGTGGTAAAACATTCCATGTATTCTGGTTCATTTTCCTCATGGAAGCACCAATAGACTAGCACAGGACAATATTTTGACAACTACTGTACACAGTTACTCCTACATGAATACTGTCAGCTGCTGCCTTTATACACTGTGCACTGTACTATCTGCAAAAAGCATAAGCAGACATTCTGTGGGCTGACCCATATTCAGCCTATCAATTTACTGGACCACCACTTCATGCCATAACCCAGCCCCCACGTCCCTCCTCGCTCACATACTTACTCCATTATTCCTGGTTGCGGATCTGGGCCTCTTCTTCTGCGGCACTAGGTCTGTCCTGTCTACCTAGCAGTTAGAGAGGTGACAGACCTTACATATTAATTATATAGATATGGCATTAGCTGTCCATTTGTTTATTCCTATGATAGAGCTTGTTTTCAGATTTTACAGGCCAATGATATTCAGTGATTAAATTACTGTACTTGGTTCGTTTATCAGTATAATAGTGAAGCTTAGTTGCCAGCATTTATATTATTAGTGAGATGCTGCAGCTGGAAAAAATAATTTGTACACTTTCAAAAAAATAAAGGGAACACTTAAACAACACAATGTAACTACAAGTCAATCACACTTCTGTGAAATCAAACTGTCCACTTAGGAAGCAACCCTGATTGACAATCAATTTCACATGCTGTTGTGCAAATAGAATAGACAACAGGTGGAAATTATAGGCAATTAGCAAGACACCCCCAATAAAGGAGTTGTTCTGCAGGTGGTAACCACGGACCACTTCTCAGCTCCTATGCTTTCTGGCTGATGTTTTGGTCACTTTTGCTCACACACAAGTGGCTCAGGTAGTGCAACTCATTCAAGATGGCACATCAATGCAAGCTTTGGCAAGAAGGTTTGCTGTGTCTGTCAGCGTAGTGACAGACCTGAATCCAACTGAGCACATCTGGGACATCATGAGACCATCCGCCACCTCATCAGGAGCATGCCCAGGCATTGTAGGGAGGTCATACAGGCACGTGGAGGCCACACACACTACTGAGCCTCATTTTGACTTGTATTAAGGACATCATCAGCCTGTATGTATTTTTCCACTTTAATTTTGAACATGACTCCAAATCCAGACCTCCATGGGTTATTTTCCATTAAGTTGATTTCCATTGATAATTTTTGTGTGATTTTGTTGTCAGCACATTCAGCTACTGTATGTAAAGAACAAATTATTTAATAAGAATATTTTATCCATTCAGATCTAGGATGTGTTATGTTAGTGTACATAGCATGGGAAGAGAGTCAAGGGGGTCTACCAAAAAAATTAAATCAGGGGGCACACTAAGGAATGAGGCCAGTTAGCAGACATGTGATCAGAGCTTGGAGAGTGATAACATACCAACCAATCAGCTCCTAGCTGTCATTTTACAGGTGGTGTTTGAAAAACGACAGAGAGATGTTGATTGGTTGGTACCGAGGGGGAGATGTATGAAGCAGTGATAACAGTAGAGAATGAAGCCAGTGAAGAAGTTACTCATGGCAACCAATTTATTAATTAGCCATTTATTGAGTGCATTCCATAAATGTAGATGTGCTATAGCGGCTGATTGGTTACCATGGCTTCTCCACTCTTATCACTGCTTCATACAACTATCCCAGAATCTCTTATCTCTCCAAGCTTTGATAAATCTCTCCTGCAGTGTGACCATTATTGAGGTGTGGACAGTCATTGGAGGGTGTATGTATCTCAGGAAGGGTATGATTAGTGTGATGAAGGATTTGCCATGTTCAATACATCAGTAATGTGCAGTAATGTGTGGAGCATACACCAGCCTTGTGGGAAGCGTATATTGATATACAAAGTACATATATGTATATATTATTGATATGTTAAAGGATCTCATAATCTAAAACATAAAAGCCCCTTGTACAAAAACTTTAGCAGCTGCTGAGGCTCTGTCCCTGCTGCTCTCATTGTGCAGCATGCTATACTTACAGTCAGAGCAGCCGGACAGGTGACAGGTCGGCCTCTGAGCTCCTCTCCCTAGTCTCACAGCAGGTGCGACTGTGCATGTGTGACTGTGAGAAGAGTCAGGCTGCGGACCACTGCAGGCAGGGGAGGAAAATGTCTCTGTCAAGCAATAAGAAGGAACAGCAAAAATGGGAGAGAATTCATTTTTCTGAAGAGGGCAATAGAGTGCTGTGTGATGGGTATAGAGCAGGAGTGGGCAATAGGCATCCCTCCAGCTGTTGATGAACTACACATCCCAACATGCTTTGCATCAGTTTCAGCATGGCCAAATAACAATACTTAGGCAAGGTATCCTGGGATGTGTAGTTTATCAACAGCTGGATGGCTGCTTATTGCCCACCCTTGGTATAGAGGGTGTGCTGTAGGATGGACATTGAAGAAGGGCTTAAAGCATTCCTGGAGACGAGATGGAACTCCTTTTCATTGCCACTCACTCCAAGCCCCTACCCCATTAGGTGGAACCAAGGGCCTGTGCTAGGGATTTCGGCACCCCCCTACAAGCTAAAAAATTGTGCTCTATCTCACATACTTTATAACGGGACACTACTCTCACAAGGAAGTCATGCGGTCATACAATGGCACCCCCCGCCCCCCATTTAAAATCTAAATTTAGGATGGACATCGAAGTGGGAGAGAGATGGATACTGAAGGGGAGTGAGGGTTTGCTGTGAGGGGGTCAATGGGAGTGCTGTGAGATGATGACTGAAGGTGCTGACAGCTTCTAAACCAAGAGAGTATAACGAGAAGCTCAAATGAAAGCATTGGTAATTAAAATGATGACACATTGTCTTACAGCTGCAAGAACTTTATACTGTTTATACTGTAATGCAGGTACACACTAGAGAGTTATTGGAACAATTTGCCTTATCAGAAGGACACATTGTGCATATTGCCAAGTGTGTATGCCCCCTTGTGTGCTCCTGCAGGTTGCATGTGATATGTCAGTGATGCACGGCCAACCAGAAGATATCATGTGCAACCCGTTGTATTGTCATGAAGGGCGGGACAAGATGATGTTGTTATGTTCATTACATCGGGCAGTGTGTAGCCGCAAACTTGCATAGTCCGGGACATAGGGGAAATGTCCCGACCATCAGCTATATTGCCAGTCAGCATGATGTCTACATGGCCTAAGAAAATAGAGTAAGGCCAATTAGAACTGGCAAATACCTGACCCCACAAAGTTTATCATTCTTTATATTAATTTATTGCATTCTGTGATACTTCCTGCATTAGAACTCAGACCCACAGTCATGCAAGATCTAAAGTCAGTACAGTATTTATCTCAGAAACTGATGTGTGTCTTACTTTTCTCGATTTTAATTAAACATTTAGGGTTTCACAAAGGATCTATTTCTTCTATACCAGGTGTAACTAGACAGGTGATATTTTACCCAGAAGCATAACCGTTTCTTAAACTCTCCTATGTGTTGTATTATCTCTCTGTTGTGGCAATAAAATTGCCATTTTTTCACAAAGAATAATTTTTTACACAGTTTTCTGTTGACTTTCTATTTCACATTAACTGACTCCTCGTCTTTGTCCTGAAGCAAAAATAAATTTTCCTTTTAAGCTTTTGATGATAAAAATCTCATCTAAATCCTCATAAATGATTCTTTATTATACCTATATTAATAATGAATAAATGTCTTTTGAATACCACTGCTCTTTTGCATTAATAGGGCCAAATGTATTATAGATAACCTTTTGATTTAACAGCACAAACTGTGAAACAATATTAAAACTGAAAAAAGCTGAGCTTACACGAGTCAGTAAGGTCAAAATTATAAAAATTTTTCATCTCTGTTTATAATAGGGCAACAATACATAGTCATTAACCAGCTTTTTTTACTTCTCCGTTCCTTAGAACTTGTGTTCCTGTGATTCCAGTAAGGACGTTGATATTCTTTGAAGAATAACTAATGTTATAGAATCGATTGATGCATATTTAAAAGACTTTACAACTATAAACTTGCCTTGATGAGTAATAACATATTTCTGACTCCATCAGTTTTTACATAGGGTGTGTGAGAAGCTATGACAGAAACGATGTATATAAAGTTTACAGTTATTTCCACAATAATACATTTCTTAATCCTATTGAGATATTTAAAAAAGTATCAGACTTGTACATTTGTTCTAGTGAGGAAATAAGAATACTGAGGCCCATAATAACTTACAGGTGTCGGACAGTTGGAATTCCGATGGTCATTTCTCTGACATCGGAATCCCGACTGCTAAATGCCCGACGTTCGGGATCCTGATTGCTAGGGGCTATTTTTTTCACATGGGGTTCCGCGACCCCCATGAGGGAGGACAGACCAGGTGGCAAGTGCAGCAAGCCGGCAAGGGGCTCCAATGCACTCACCCCCCTTTCGGACTGCCGACAGTCTGGCTTCCGATGTTGGGGAAACACCTAACAGACATACATAGTAGTATTATTTTCCAATTAGCAATCAACTATTCACTGTACACAACCTTATTTATTTTTCATTAGTATAAATTGATTAAAAAGTAATACAAAATGGGTAATACAAAGCTGAGGTAAGGGGGCATGAGTGCAAAATTCTATTTTTTTTAATTGTGCTTTGAATCACTTCATTAATAAGGAAGAAGCATCAGTGAAGTATTTTCTCCCAAAAGTCTCAATGTCAAAGTTCCTTTGGACTTCTTCTTCTGTACCCTGTGTAGAGGATAAGGGGCCAGATTCTCTAAGCTTCAAAAGTGATAAAATGGAGAGTGATAAACAGCCAGCCAATCAGCTCCTACATGACATGTCACAGACTGTGTTTAAAAAATGTCAGACAGGAGCTGATTGGATGGCTGTTTATCACTCTCCATTTTATCACTTTTGAAGCTGGCCCAAGGACTGGGAGCCACGTTCTTAAACAGTAACTACAAATGTAATATACCAAATACTACTCACTTAAGAAAATATGATTTAACCAGAGAGCGTGAAAAAGTGGCAAGGTTGTCCATAGCAACAAAAAAGGTTCTAATTATTATTATTTATCTAGCACAGGTAACAAAATGACATAAGATGATTGGTTGGGCAACTTCCTAACTTTTTTTAAAATGTTTCTCATCACTCACACTTGGAGGAAAGGGGTTAATGTCATGCTAGTCACCAAAGAGATCAGGACCATGATTTCCAGTATCAGAGTGTTAAGGTGCATATACACTGGGCAATTCGCAGCACAGCCGATATCGTTTAGTGACCTCACCAGACCACCATGCTGAGCATACAGTCAATTGATGACATTTCAGATTGAGCTGCACACACACAGATGGAACAGGTCTTTAACAACAAATGGGGGCATGCATCGTTCAACGTTTATAGCATACACACTGGAAAAATGATTAACCAATATCACTCAGAAGGGCCAAAATGAGCGATATTGTTTAGAAAATCACCCACTGTGTAGGCACATTTAGTGTTAATAAAACGGATAGCATTGAAGTATCAAAGTGTTAAGTAAAGATAGCTGCTCAATGTTAGATGTTAGAATGTTCATTGAGTGAATAAATAGATGTGTGAAAGTGTTACATAAATAAAAAAAACACAGTGATATAAATGTTAAAAATGTTAAATTGTTGGTGCCCTGACGTGGCCCAGCTATAGCAATCTAAGGCTCAACGTGCCCAAAAAGATATGCTATATAATTATAAATGCTTAAAGATCTTACCTTTGTAATACCCCTTTCACACAGAAAATGAAATTTCCGGTTGAAGCAGTTCCACTCAGTAATTTTATTAAATACACGGGTCCTTTTTCTGTGTGGGTCGATCCGGATCTTGAACTCCGTGTCTCCGACCCTGCAAATGACCAGGGTCGGAGATCTGGAGTTTAAGATCTGAAGTAACCCTTTCACACAGGAGAAAACCCTGTGTAATAGAGCAAATGTCTAGGTCTTAAATTTAGACCTGGAGATCTGCTCTCCTGTATTAAGGAGGGGTCAGACAGCAGCGGGCGAATAACCCGGCATTTCAAATACCAGGTTATTCAGCCACCGCTGTCTGAAAGCTATATAAATGTCATACTGTATTTGGATCTTGTTAAGCCAATTTTTGCTGTTGTCATTTTTAAGATACTCCATTTTTAATGTATTGATATTTTGTTTCGAGTTCTTTACCTTCCTTCCCACCTCCTTAATAACTAAAAGTATTAAATCTGAGGCACACTTATTATAGAATGGCAACCCATCGTATACAAAAAAAAAAAAAAAAGTGCTCATTACGGCCATGTTTTTTTTACTGTGGATCCTTCTAGAATCTTTTTCTGTCCGTAATATTCATCCAATACCATGGTATCATTTATTTTACACTTTATCCTCCCCAAAAGCTAATGGCACAAATATTCAGTGTTTTCCTATGGACTCATTTCGAATAGGTTTTCTTTAAATAATATTCCATGCGCCTCACTACAAGTAAAGTGTAGTGTTTTGTTTTCTCCTGCTATCATGGTTCCACTGCGGTGGGTTAAGTCTCATGTTGAGCAAACAATTGTGTATCAATCCCAATGTGCAAACTGTGTGAAAGCAGCCAACAGGTAAGAAACCTTGTTAGATTTTCCCAGACCTTTTGTTGCTGACAAAAATTGTGAAGTTTGGGCGCGGCACAATAATCAATATATGGTATATAAGGTGTATAGTCAAATTCCTTATTTCATGAGGTTGAATTCTCAATTCTTCTCATCCTAGGTATTGAAAAGAGTCTATTCTTCAAACATGGACACCAATGTGATTAACCACAACATGTTCCTCAAGGTGTGTACACACGGCAGGATATGCCGTGAGATGCGAGTCCCGATACGATCAGATCGTATCGGGACTCGCATTGCACAGCATGCATGCAGAAGGATAACTTAAACTATATAGTGCACTATATAGTCTTCCCTGCCCTCTCTATTTCACTGCCGATTTGCGCTCACATGGGAGCGCGCATCGGGCTCGCAAGCAATAAAAAGCATGCGATCTGCATGCGATATGGCTTCCGATGTTCACTATATCGGCAGCATCGGAAGCCATATCGTCCCCTGCGTACACACTATTACTCTTTTTTTTTTACACTTGGTTTCCCATGTGATCTCTCTTATATGCAATTTGCAAGTAAAACTTTGTTATATAACAGTATAATTAATTGTGGACCTTTTGACAGCAGTGTACTTGAGATCCAGAAGGAGACCCGGGACTCCACTGGAATCCTTTAAGTAAGTGCTTTAAAACTGGGTTGCTAACATCCGTGAAAGCCCTGTGTTAATTTGTTTCTGTTTCTTCCATGTTAGGATATCCATAGTTTTTATCTTTATTTTAAAGTGATTGTTTTACACAAATGTAATGTTTTTTACACTATTTCTCTTTTATATTTCTGTGCAGATTGCATGTACATGGAAGATTAAATGGGAGTGTAAACAAAAACGAGGAAATATTGGTCAGGGTTAGGAGAATAGACTCCTTTTCAAGACCATGGGTCTAATTCAGCTTCCAATGCAGTGAAAAATCGCAACTTGCTCCCTCTTGCATGCAGGGGGTGGCCCAGCACAGGGAAATTCCACCCAGCATGCCGAGTCCCTCTCCCTCACGCAATTGGGAAATACTTTTAATCGCATCACAGAAATGCCTGTTGCTTTGCAGAAATTCAAGCACTTCGCAGACAAGGGTAGTCCTAGCTTAGCTACAAACGCAGGCGCTGTGCCACCATGTTTTTTCTGGAAGCACCTACATGTGACATCAGGTGGCAGCCTCAGACTGCTTAAAAAGGGTCTGGACACACCTATGTTGTCTGAAATGTGTCCACCCAACACTGCATCACTTATTTTCAATAATATGACCAAAGTTAAAGTCCTCGTGTATGCGTGCAGCCACCTGTGCAGAATTGCCAAAATCACCCAATTTTGATTGTGGAAATTCGGCATGTAAAGCTGAAATAGGCCCCTAGGACTAGAAGGGGTTCTATTGAAGATTGAGAATTCACTTCATCAAGTAAGGAATGTGACTATACACCTTTTATAACATATACTATATATATTATAGGGAAAAAATCCATAGATACTGTAGTTGTTATTTTCACTGGAAGAGAAGGAAGCATGTGCAGAAATAAGACGTGTTGCTACAGCACCCCAATTACCAAAATAATGCACATTGTCAGAACCCCTGGAATTATACAGCACACATGGAAGCAGCCATGGAATTATACACATCCGTGCTGTCTGTAGTGAACTCCGAGAATGAAGATGGCACAAGACAAGGGGACTTATATAGAGTTTGAGCCTCGCAAAAATTCAACAGTGGGAAGAATAAGTTTGGCCTCATTATGGATCAGAAAAATGCAGCAGAAGATTGTACCTTTGTCAAGCTGGGCTTGGATCGGGTGAGTTCGGAGGGATTCGGTTCTCTATGAACCAAACTCGCTCATCTCTAATTAGATGCTAAGTTATGATGCAATCAGGGCCGGCGCTACCCACTCAGCAGCTCCTGCAAAGCAGGGAGGCGCCATGCTGAAAAGGCGCTGTCTCCCTCCCTGCTCTGCTAAAGATGCCTCAGCCCTCACTGTCACTGCCTCCTGCAGCGCCTGTCTGACAGCGGCCGGGCGGCAGTATAATGAGCTGCTCCCTGCACCGCGCACACACCGTCCTTCTTCTGCGACCTGCCCCCTCTTACTCAAGGACACTTGCGCTGAGGCATGAAGCGCTGTCTGTGAATGTCTGGATGACATGTCATTCTAGATACACCCCCTACCCATTGCTCCCTGCGCCTTTCAGCTGTCAAACAAATGACGAACAAGCAGCAGCGCTGCCCTTCCTACCCTCTTCTCGCTGTGCCAGTGCCACTGCCAGTCCTCAACACTCCGCCCCCTCTATCTCCTCTCCTCTTCTTCCATCTCCTCCTTCTCTCCCCTCCTTTCCCCCTCAGTCACAAGAGGGGGTGTAATGGTGTCCTGCCTACACAGATAGAAGAGGAGGGACTGCACAAGTGTTAAACAGCAGAAGAACAGTTATTATACATGTTTATAACTAATTTTTTAATAATTGTAGATTTTTTTTATATTCATTTAGACACTTTTTAAATAATGGGCTGGGTTATGTGCCCAAAGGTGGCCATACACGCTGCGATGTGCGCTCCCGCGGGCATCGCACAGTACAAAAAGTATGTGCTGCACATACTTTTTGTACTGCATTCGGATCGTATCGCACAAACATTGCAAGCATGCCATGCAATGCGATCTAGCACACAATGTATGCGATTCTCGCAGCGTGTATGGGCACCTTTAGAGCCTGCAACATTTTGCGGACACAGCACTGAGATGGTGTATGCATACATGTACATGTACCCGAGATCCTCCATAGGATCCATGTTGCATACGCTCCCACAATTGGGCTGCAGCTTGTTGCAATGGTAATGTGAAAGGGCTCAAAATGTATGGTTTGCAGGAGGGCGCCGGACACCCTAGCACCGGCCCTGGATGCAATGTTTGATACTATGCTATAATGCAATGTTACTATGCTATGATGTAATGTTAGATACTATGCTATGATGTAGTGTTAGGTGCCATGCTATGATGCAATGTTAGATACTATACTATGATCCAATGTTAGATACTATGCTATGATGTAATGCTAGATACTATACTATGATGTTATGCAGGCATGTCCAAACTATGGCCCTCCATCTGTTGTGAAACTACAAGTTCCATCATGCCTTGGCACAGTTTTACTATTAAGGAATGCTAAAAATATGGCAAGGCATGCTGGGATGTGCAGTTTCACAACAGCTGGAGGGCCACAGTTTGGACATACAGTAACTGATGTAATTTTAGATACCAGGCTATGATGTAATGTAATGTTAGATACTATACTATGATGTAATGCTAGATACTATGCCATGATGTAATATTAGATGCCATGCTATAATATAATGTTAGATACTGCGGCAGTATGGATGGTGTAATGGGTAGCATTACTGACTCACAGCACTGAGGTCATGGGTTCCATTCCCACCATTGCCCTAACTGTGCGGAGTTTGTATATTCTCTGTGTGCTTGCATGTGTTTCCTCTGGGTACTCCGGTATCCTACCACAATCCAAAAATATATACTGGTAGGCTAATTGGCTCCCAACAAATTAACCTTACAATGTATGTGTGTGCGTGTATATGTGATAGGGAATATAAATTATAAGCTCCACTGGGGCAGGGACTGATGTGAATGTTCAAATATCCTCTGTAAAGTGCTGCAGAATATGTATGCGCTATATAAATGGATTCAGTATTGAATCCCGGCGGTCGGGATCCCGGCGTTCAGAATCCCGACGCCGGGATCCCGACAGCCGAAATGCCGACAAGGGGGGGACGTGGATCGCCCCCCCCTTGCGGGCACGCTGCGCTCGCCACGCAGCGGGCCCGGTGCCTCGCTACGCTTCACACTAATTTATTGTCGTGGACACCCCAGGAGGGAGAAAGTGTCGGCATTTCGGCGGTCGGGATTCCGGCGTCGGGATTCTGAACGCCGGGATCCCGACCGCCGGGATCGTAACTGCATCCCATATAAATAACTTAATAAATAAATACTCTGCCATGATGTAATGCACGCCCACCCCGCTGCCCGAATCCTCATGCTACAATATGAGCGGATGTGTATGCTTACACATCCGCTTACATGTGTCTTCACAGAGGATAAATAATTCTCCTCTGTTAGTAAAGAATAGTAAACCTATACTCAGTGGCGTAACTGTAATGTAAGCGCCCCCCCCTCCGATAATAAATTCTGATGCTATGAAAAATGGACCATCACAAAATGTCCGCCCCCATACAGCAGACAGTTTCAGAGAACAGTCTGCTATATGGGGGCAGACATTTTATGATGGTCCATCTCCATAGCATCAGAATGAAGCCAGTAGGGGAGCCGGGACCACCGCAGCTAATACAGTTAAATCTGCGGGTCGTTGGCGGTGGCATTACAGTAGCCCCGCAGCCCCCCGGCGCCCGCACTTACACAGTGACTCTTCCCCGGTATCGCGGGGGCTGCGGGGCTATTGTTACGCCACTGCCTACACTTACTTTTCTCATAGATGCTTCCTGATGAATTCGGGGCAGGCTCTGATGTCATGTGACGTCATCCGCCCACCCCAAGCAGGTAGGAGCATGCCTGCATTCGCAGGTGTCCGCTCAGGGGGGCCAAAATCGGACTTGTATGAACAGGTGTGAATCGGCCCCCTGGTCTTCTGTGCATAAAAGTAAGAGGAAGCATTGTGGAGAAAGTGCACTGCCTTGCACAAGTGAGGAAAGGTGTATTCAATCGCATTTTCTAGGAGACGGTTAACAAATCTGAATGGATTCTATTATTTTGTAGTTGGATGAAATGACATATACACTACAGTACGCATAGCTAAAGATGCTTTGATGGTGGAGTATGCTGTCCACATTATTTCCCAATCTTTAAAATAGTTCACATTTAACATTCTGTAACATACAGATTGCTGGGAATGTAAGCCAGGCATCTACCATTCCTCACAGTACGGAGAATGCCCTTCTGCTGTGCAGAATTTGCATGTGAAATATTATTTTCATAAACAAACACCTGACCACGCTGCAATCACACAATTAAAGCCATCAGTATGCTTATTGCAGCTGGCGCATTGTGACAGGGATCATTACTGTGCTAGGGCTAAGCCTGCAAGCTTTTAACATATCTTCTGTATATTTTATACATTAGCATCCTGACCCACATTATCAGGAGCAGGTTTTCTTATAAATATTAAATGATTAAAGCTTGTGTAGTATCCAGCCCGATAGCTCCTGCCAGTCAGAGACATTATTTTAATCACCTCTCAAGAGGTCACGAGGTGAGGGAGAAGAATAAAATTCTGAGGAAAAATGCTGCAATTATTGCTGTCTGAACGACACAGAGAGAGTAGAAAATTCCAAGTTCATCCGTAACACGGGAACTGAGAGCTCCAGATGTTTCAAAAGGAAATATTAGAATCACTCATACTAAGAGAAATTGGATTAGTCACATTTTTGTCTACTAATGGACACACTGGGCGATCTTTAGGGCTTCATTTGCTGGGTTAATAATGCTTTGCCTGAGTTCCTTTGCAATGTGGAAAAAAAATAGGATAAGTCTAGGAGTTAGTATAGTAAGTGCGGTCCACAGCCACTGACACGAGTAATATCATATTCATCACAGACAGACCTCGTATCTCATTACTGCTGAAAAGATTCCCCTCCAGGCATCTCAGCGCAGTCAAGCCAGGCCCATCATGTGGAACAGTTCAGGTATATTGTGAAATGATTTAATGCCACAATAATGTCCACTTTGTGAAATAGATGATGTTTTTGATAGTGGCTGATGGTTAATGAATGATACATTAGCAAACATCTCTACAAAGTTATTGAGAAAATGTAGATGAAGAGATAGTAATTCTTTGTGTTCTCTGTTCCTTTTAGATTTCCTCCCAGTTATATTAAGTTTAAATAGGTGATAACTGCCATGAATCACTATGTAATCTACTTTAAAGTGCCTGATTCCAGCTAAGGAACCGCTTTTGAAAAATAAGATTCAAAACTGCGTAAATGGGAGATGAATATGATAATGTTACGGTTGGTTTTGCATTAAATCAAATCTGAATCAATGAAAGAGGCAAAATTTGCACATATATACAATGCTGAATAGATGTTGACTCGGATTATTACATGACTCCAGTTTCTTTGATTTGATTTATCACACAATACCGTGCATGTATATGGAAAACCTATAATACAATCATTTGGTTTTATTTAGTGTTCTTATTTGTTACATGCCTAAAATAAAATAAAATCAATGCAAATGTCACCATATTTTCTATTTTAGTTAAAGTATTATTTTATTGGTAGTATTAACAGACATATATTGGTTTTATAACCACTTCAGAGGCATTAGCATTTGAAGCTCATTGCATATATATATTTCGGCTGTTGTAATACAATTACTAACACACACACACACAGGACCTTATTCAGGTTTGTTCGTTCCCCAGTGCGTTTGCACAGGGGAACGATGTTTGGCGTCTGCGCGTGTTGGGATCATTTGGTCTACAGCATAATGTTCGACAGTCATTAGGTCGACATGGGAAAAGGTCGACATGGGAAAAGGTCGACATGGTTCTAGGTCGAAAGGTCATTAGTTCGACAGGTCATTAGTTCGACAATGTCTAGGTTGACAGTGAAAATGTCGCCATGGGTTTTTTCACAGTTTTTTTTACCTGAATGTCAACACAGTCAACATGGACACAGTTTAAAGTGCACTGCATCCCCTCGCATCGCTCGCTGCGCTCGCGATGCGTTGGGCACGGTGCCTCGTTACGCTTGGCACACTATTTTATTCTCTTGCCATGCCCTAGTGGATGGTAGGGCATGAAATACTGTGTGTCGGCTCAAAAAACTGTGAAAAACTCCATGTCGACATTTTGACTGTCGACCTTTACAATGTCGAACTAATGACCTGTCGAACTAATGACCTGTCGACCTAGAACGATGTCAACCTTTTCCTATGTCGACCTAGACCAATGTCGACCTTTTCCTATGTTGACCTAATGGTGTCGACCTAATGATTATCTACCATAATGCTGTAGACCAAATGACCGCATCCTGTCTGCGCATGTGCAGATGCCGGGTGCAAATGGGTGCAGTGTGGGTGAGGGGCATGGGGCGGCGGTGGGTGGACATACTGATGGGAACACCCAGCATTTCATGGGTGTTCACATGTAAACGTTGGGCGTTCCCATGAAAATGTGGCAGTGCGGCTGCCGGGGGTGGGCAACTGACATCACCAGATGTCAGCTGTCTGCCATGTCCTCGTACAGGGCACATGCAAAGCTAAGACAACATCGAATGATGTGGTCCTCGGCCACAAGGCTGCAAATAGATGTTTATGCAAAACATCAATTTGCAGCCGTGCGGACGAATTCGGCAAGTGAGGGAATGGGCGCCTGGACGAGTGGCGAGCAGCGTTTAAATCACATGCAGCGCTGCGAACTTCACAGTGCTACGTGCGAACTAGAATAACCTCCACAATGTAATCCTTCTCTGTACACATTGATGATGAGTCATTGTTGTAAAGAAAACTTGTTTTTTTAATGTATTAACACGTAAAGAAATCAGTGTAAATCTTGTATTTTCAAATAAAATGTTTTTTTTATATAATATCTCAAGATAGGATATATTGTTAATATCCAGGGACCCGTACCTGCAGCCATCAACGGGCCCACGGGATCCTCCACAAGTAGCGGGAGGATGCAACGGGTCCCAATTGTTGCTAGGCAATGGGTCCGGTGCGCCACTTTTGCCGCTGGGGTTTCTGTCCGGAGGACACTGGGTGGCTAGTTTTTAAGTCCTGGTTGTAACTTAGCATCCAGAATGCTGCTGCTAGCCCATTCAGCAGCAGCTATTTAATTAGGAGTTTGGAGGCTGGTCTGCTGGCCAGTTTTGGATTGGCCAGGCACTTCCTTTTAAGAAAGCTAGACCTGCCTGAGGATGCCGGTGATAGTGGCTGTTCCTAGCAGCTGGTTTGTGCCACCTTATGCTACTGCCTGCTGGTCAATCACATTTTTCACACTGTGCTGGTGACTTTATCCACCGACTTGTTCATTAGTCTGTGAGTTACCAGTTTTCTGCGGGTTGTCGCCATAACTTTTATGTGTTGTGTTATTAGTGTGTTTTGTGTGGTGTATTTTTATTATTGTACTTTGGCGTGGTGTATTTTGGGGATTATATCCCTTGAGAATGTGCGGCACACATTCTTGTGTCTGCGATGAAGTTGCAGGTCATTCAGTTGTTTGCGATGAGGTTGCAGGTTATTTGGTTGTTTGCGACTAGGTTGCAGGTTATTCAGTTGTTTGTTATTTAGTTATTATCTTTTGCAGCTAGTCCCTCAGTTACTGTAGTTCTGAGCCTCCCTCAGGGGATTTCAAGATCCTTGTACTTTGTAAGACCTGGTGGCATCGGAGTTGGGACAGACCTAATTTGCCCCTTCCGACGTGGCTATTAAAGGTGAAGCCTAGCACCGCAGGATCTGGTTGTCCCGAGGGTGATGCAATAGAGGCAGAGTCATGGCTTTGGGGTTCACACCCTGGATCATAACATATGTATTATGAGAGGAGTAAAAGATTTTGAAAGTTTTCTTGAAGCCTTTAGTTAATTCAAAACAATCACACTTGAAAGATTTATAGTAAAATTGTGTTCTAAATATGTTTTTTTTAACAATGTGTAACGCCCCCTGGTGGTGGTGATGTATACTTGGAGAAATGAGCAGCGTGAGAGCTGAAGAAGACAGGGATGTTTCCTCGTTGAAATCCAGAAACTCTTTACAATTAAGTGCCGAGCAGGACAGAAAAGAGCATGTGAGCTTCTTGAACATGTGATCATAGGCATGTGCACATTGGAGGTCATTCTGATCTTGTACGCTCCCCTGCGCGTTCTCATGGGGAGCGATGTTTATCTTCTGAGTATGTGCATTATTATTATTGTTTATTTATATGGTACCACAAGGGTTCCACATCGCCTGAAAATATATAGATCAGCAAAAAAACAAGAAAATAGTGATCTACAGTACAAATGCAAATTGGGACAAGCACATGGTAAATAAAAGACAGTTGCAGCAGTGGACACTGATACAAGTATAAAAATAACAGCTATAATCTTAGAAAAGCACTTGATGAGAGAGGGCCCTGCTCATGAGAGCTTACAGTCTAAAGGGAAGGAGCAGGCAACCTGGGGTGACACAGCAGGGATAGAAGTGAACATAAACAGCAGGTTATGATGAGAAATGGTTCAATTTAATGAGGAAGTGGGTCTTGAGAGCCTGTTTTTTTTTTAGGGAGGTGGTGAGTCTGATAGGGAGGGGTAGAAAATTCCAGAAATAAGGAGCACAACAGCCAAAATCTTGGAGACAGGAATGGGACTAAGTAACTAGTTGGCAGAAGAGGTGATGTGCATTTGTGGAGCGGAGAGGGTGAGTTGGAGTGTAAAGACACATAAGGTCAGATATGTAAGTGGGAGAGGAGTTGGTGATGGCTTTGTGAGTGTGAGGAGCTTGAATTGTATTCTGAAGGGAAATACTGTAGGAGCCAGTGTAGGGCTTGTAAGAGAGGAGAGGTGGACACACAGTAGTACGTTTGGAGAGGAAGATGAGCCGGGCAGCAGCATTGAGGATAGTTTGGAGTTGAAAGAGGTGTTTTACAGGGATTCCAGAAAGTCGGAGGTTGCAGTAGTTCAACCTGGAGATGACCAGTGAGTGGATGAGGGTCTTTGTAGCATCCTTGGTGAGATAGGGTGTGATTCAGGAAATATTTTTGAGGTGGAAGCAACAGGACTGTAAGAGGTGCTGAATGTGTGGTTTAAAAGAGAGAGAGGAATCAAGAATAATGCCAAGGCAGCGTACTTGGTGGCTAGAGGAGATAGCTGTTCCATCAATAGAAAGTGATTTTGTGAAAGGTGAATTATGTGGGAGGGTGGGAAGATGATCAGCTCTTAGACATGTTTAGTTTAAGAAAGCGCTGGGACATCCAAAAAGAGATAGTGGAAAGGCAGCTGGAAACACGAGTGAGAAGATCAGAGGAGAGGTCTGGAGAGAAGAGGTAGATTTGAGTATCATCCGAGGTTATACTGGAAGTCGAATGAGCTCACCTAGAGGGGAAGTACAGAGAGAGAAAAGGAGAAGACCAAGAACAGAGACGGGGTACCTACTGTAATTGGAAGTGCAGGGGAGGTGAAAACATGACAGGAGACAGAGAAGGAGTGGTCGGATAGGTAGGAAGATAGCCAGGAGAGAGCAGATCACACAGACCAAGGGAGTGAAGGATTTGGAGGAGAGGGTGGTCCACAGTGTCAAAAGCAGCAGAAAGGTCAAGGAGAATAAGCAGAGAATAATGACCTTTAGATTTGGCAGCATGAAGATCATTGCAGACTTTTGTGAGAGCAGTTTTAGTGGAGTGGAGGGGACTGAAGTCAGACTGGAATGGATCAAGCAGGGAGTGGCAGGAAAGAAAGGCAGTAAGGCGGTTGTAGACAATACACTCACAAAGTTTGTAGGAGAGAAATGGGTCGGTAGTTAGAGAAAATTAGGATAAAGGGAAGGTTTTTTCAGTATAGGAGAGACAAGAGCATGAAGGCAGAGGGGACAGTACCAGATAAGATGGATAGATTGAAGAGATGGGCAAAATAGGAACAGGCAGAGGGAGAGAGGAAGGGAAGGGGCGGGAGGGGATAGGGTCAGATGGTGAGGTGGTGAGGGGGGGGAACGGATGAGAGCCATGACTTTCTCACCAGATATATGGTAGAAGGATGTCAACATTGGTAAGAGGGAGGAGGAGGAGGAGGGATTGTGAGGGAGAGAAAGCGGTTGGTTGCAGATGGTCTGGTGGGATGTGATGTCCTGACATATGGAGTCAATTTTGGATGTAAAATAAGAGGCAAAGTCAAGAGCAGAGAGTAAGGAGGGAGGGAAGTTGACAGTGGCAAAGATGTGCTTGGGGTTTTTAGACTGGGACGAGATGATGTTCTTGAAGTAGGACTGTTTAGCAAGAGAATGGGCAGCACTGAAGGATGAAACCATAAGTTTGAAGTGGAGGAAGTCTGCCCTATAGCGCGATTTCCTCCATTGTTGTTCAACAGTACGTGAGCATTTTTGCAGGTATCTGGTGCATTTGTTGTGCCAGGGTTGAGGTGTTGTTTGCGAGGGTGAATAGATGTTGGTGGAGCAAATGAATCAAGAGTAGAAGTAATGGAAGCATTCTACTGTATACAGAAGTGGCTTGTTCAGGACATGAGAGAGAGGGAATAGGAGAGAAAAGTGAGTCAAAGAGGGAGGATAAGCGAGCGATGTCGATAGCCTCAATGTTACGCTTGGTGATGGTAGTTTTGGGATGTGGAGATGGAGAAGCAGAGAGGCATAAGTTAAAAGAGAGAAGGTGATGGTCAGAGAGGGGGATGTGAAGTTGGAGAAATCAGAAATATCCCAACGATAGGTGAAGATCAGATCGAGTGATCTTCCATTCACATGGGACAGTGAGGAGGTCCACTGGGCGAGACCAAGTGAAGATGTGAGGTTAAGGAGTTTTGAGGCAGAGGTTTCTGTGGGAATGTTGATAGGAATGTTGAAGCCACCGAAGATAATGGAGGGAAAATCGGAAGAAAGGAAGTGTGGAAGCTAGCAAGCAAAGTTGTCGAGGAATTTTGAAGAAGCTCCGGGTGGGTGGTAAATGACAGCAAGACAAAGATTAGCAGGTTGGAAGAAGCGTATGGCATGTACTTCAAATGTAGAGAATGTAAGATAAGCATTTATGTGCATGTGCAGGCTCTGTTTGCGAACAGACTCGGCGACTTGTACAGTGGCCGGCCCATTCACATGTAGCATTGTGGGCAGGGGGCATGGGGCGGTAGACACGGGTCGCATCCATGGGAACGCCAAGCATTTCATGGGCGTTCCTATGCAAACACTGGCTGTTCCTATGCTAATGGTGCCATGACATGGGTAGCGGGGGTGGGCAGCTGACGTCACCATATGTCAGTTGCCCGCCCTGTTCACATAGGTGGGCATCGCACCAGAGAGTGACTTAGATTTGCGAACGCTTAACAAATCATTTGCTGGTCGGTGACCAGCAAATGATTTTGGCCCTGTACGCAAGGCTGCGAAAAGATGTTTATGAAAAACATCCATATGAATGTGTGTGGGGATATTCGCCGTGCGAAAGGGGGGGTTCATGCAGGCTGCGTTTATTTGGCTCGCAAAGCTGCTAATCAACTCTGATTGAGTGTTAGGTGTGCACAGGCACACCCTAATGCTGTGCACATTACATTAATGAACACCTCCCTGCCATTAGCAATACATTTTACCAAAGACTTTTGCATCAATCAATTATGTGTTTTGTATTATTAATTGTACTAGACCATTGTCATAACACTACACATCTGCATCATCCGTATTTGTTTTTTACTGTATTTGCATGTACAGTTACACAGAGTAATTAGAAGATTAAAACTGAAATAGGCAGGAGATTATGGTGTGGCTGAGAGACATTTTATATTGTAGTAAGTGCCAATCGATGATTCTAGATACATCTGGTTGGCAGTGTTTGAGACACCCAATGGGCAGTGTTAGACATGCCTAATAGGTGGTACTAGACACACCCCTTTGAGAGTGCACCCCCTAATAAAATGTGCTGTGCTCGCCTATGCATATGATAAAGCCATAGCACCTATAGTATAATATGTAGCTGGGGTGACAAGAGTGCTGCAACAAAGACATATGTTTGGATATGTACATTACAGTGTGTTACGAGAAGGAAAAGCAGAAGGGCATTTAAAGAGGCACAAATGTATTAGTATTTTCATCAAAGACAATGACCTGAAATCCATTGTTGATCAGTTGTGTCTATACATATCTTCATATAACTCCTCTGCATTATCAACTCTCATACACCCTCACTAGTAAGCCCGCTCGAAGCAAAAGCTACGAGAGCTAGTCTGCCACCTTCTGTGTTTGTGCATGTGTTAGAAAGAGAGGTAGTTTCACTCTTTGCCAGCAGATGTCAGTATTTCAGAGATACTAGAGACACTAGACATATATATAGATGATATGCATAAATCATTATACTGTATATTAACTCTTTATTCTACGTAGGAGCATAGGTGTGCGCAGCCCATTTTCTTAGGGGGTGCACCATTGGAGGGGCGTGTCTGCGGACTGCGCCTACTGAGAATCAATGCAAACTAAATAGTTGGTGACTTATGTATATGGGATTCAGAATGAATCCTTTCCCTCCACACACATATTAGAAACAGGGACAGTGCGCGCCGAAAGCGCTGCAAAAGTTTACACTGTAAGGCCCATTACACATAATGCCACATACAGTAATGCCCATTACACATAATGCCACATACAGTAATGCCCATTACACATAATGTCACAGACCATAATGCCCATCACACATAATGCCACACATGGTAATAACCATTCCACATAATGCCACACACAGTAATGCCAATTTCACATAATGCCACACACAGTAATGCCCAATACATATTATACCACACACCATAATGGCTATTACATATGATGCCGCATAAGTGTTGCTTACCTACATGTTAATTGCTAGGGCCTTCGGTACTTATGTAATATCTGGGCTCCCGTTTTTCTTATGAGACCGCGTCCCCTCGCGGGGCTCGCTGCGCTCGCCACGCTTCGGGCACGGTGGCTCGCTGCGCTCGCCACACTATATAAAATCAACTCCATGCGTAGTTGGATAGTAGGGGTATGAAAAAACGGGGTGCATTTAACATGGGAGTCCAGATAATACATAAGTACCGGGCCTTCATGCTCGATGCAATGGAGGATTACATGCCCGGAGGGCTCAGGAGGACTCTGGGACAGGGCTGGAGCCTGGAGCACAGTAGCACTGCACTTGCCATTAATAGAGCAGCAGACTGGGCACACTGGGACTGGCTGAACACATACCATAACTCCCTCCCTCCCTGCCCCCTCCTCATATCCCACGTCACCTATCTTTGGTGGTCTCATTCTAATATGCACATTTCGGTAGCCAGGCGGGATAAGGTGACTCGGAGGTTTGCTGCAGTGGGCGGCTGGCTCCGGTCTCTTTTCTGCAGCCTGCACTGGCCGGGCGCAGGTTGCACAATCATAGACAGCATTAAAGTCAGCCCTCCCCTACCCCTGATCACTTGTGGTTTGAAGCCCCATAAAGCGATGTGTTAGAAAAAAAAAAAAAAAAAAAACATTTTAAGGGCTACCATGTGTACACATACTGTGATGGTACAGCTTATTTCTTTCCCTGGCAGTGTGCCCTGTCATATCCCCACTACCAGGACAGATGCGCAGATAAAATCCTCCCCTCGTGTTATTATGACACACTCCTGTGGGCAGCAACAGCAGGAGGACTCGCTGACACCACAGCTACCGTCCCCCCGCACGTCACATCCCCCTCCCCTTTCTCCCTCTGTGCTTCTGTGTGCAGCTCTGGTGCCGGCTCTGTTTCATGGATACCCCAGCCAGTGTCAGAGGCTGGGTTGTGACGGTGTAGCCGCATCCATGCATGCCGAATTTTAATATAAAAAAAAAAGACAGAAACGTCAGCAATCGTGCGGGGGTGTGCCGGTCTTTAAGAGGTGCCTGTGCACCCTTGGCACACACCCCGAAACCCTCCCCCCCACCCCCGTGCGCACGCCTATGCCTAGGAGGAGGACATGTGTCCCTTAGTATGAAATCCTTTTAAATACTTTGACCTGATATGTGTCTGGCCAAGTAGTATTGGAGGTCAGAGACGTGCCAACATAATTAGGTTTATACAGCATTTGTAAACAAGAAAGATAAGCAGTGCATAAAAATATGAGTTATATTGAATGATCTTGTACAAAAATTAAATAAAATAAAGTCAATAACATTATTTATATCAATAGTTAATAAATGAGAAAACCCACATAATAATTGATATCCCGGAGAGTCTGTTCCTATAATACCCCTAGATAATGAGGGAATGAAGTGGAGGAATAGTTACTACCCAGGGTAGTAACTGTTCCTCCACTTCATTCCCTCATATGAAGTGGAGGAACTGCAGACAGGATGTGCTTCCCATGGATCTGTTCATGCAGGCAGGGGTTAAAGTAAGGGGGAATGGGGTGGAACTGAGTTCCACCACCTCAAAGGTAAGGTGCAACATTTTAACCTCCACTTTGGCACCTGCACAGTAATTCTCACAGAATAGCATTCTAGTTTGCAGGGGGATGCCAAAAAACCCTACCACTGGCCCTAATGGGGGTAGGGGAGGGGGTTTAATTAGGTGGCATAGAGAATTGAGTTCCACCCCTGTGCATTACCACTTTAAGCCCTGCATAAAGGATATAGCATACTACTACATTAAGTGTCAGTTTTCCCATATATGCATTGGCCCCTTGTTTTGGCTCACCTCCCTTGTTTTGGCTCCCCTTCATAGTGGCTGCCTCATCTGGTATACTTGTGGAGGAGATGAAAAATACATGGACCTGACTTTTTTTGGGACCCAATTCTATTCTGCAATCTCACCATTTTGTGTCATTTCTTCAAGGGGTAACCTGTTCCACCCAGGGTACTCTATGCAGTGCGCCCAAAATGACTACCTCACCTGATACCTTGTTAGGGTCAAATACACAACCCATAAAAGTTATTGTCCAAAATGCCTGCATTTCAAAGCTTAGCACATCTGGCACTTAAAGAGGAGGATAAAGAAACCTTTTGACACTTGTGACTATACATTTACAGATGGAGCCCCTCTCATTGTTGCTCGGCTCTCGCCAGAATGTCCCCGCTAGCCAGAGCCGGCAGAGAGGGACTCCATCAGACTGGGACGCACGTGCATCTCACGTGCGTCCCAGTCTCTCGGTGGATGGACAGCGGAACCCTGCCCGTCGGGGCAGCAATGGGGATCGTGGGGGAGGTGACGAACAGTGGCGGGGTTCTCCATTGCCACGGGGTGCGTGAATGTCCCTGCAAGAGCAAGATGCGCTCCATCTGTATGTGTGAGTGGGGTCCACTCTCTTATTGGTCAAGCACTAATATTTCTTAATGTGACACCTATCAACTTATTCTCTGATGTGACAATACTACACATTGCCTTTTTCCTTTTTCATTCCCTCTTACATACTCTGTGGAGCTTAGAAAAGAAATGGAGCAAAATTGACCGAGGTTTTGACTTGCTTGTTTTTCACAATTGATCACTTTTTCTACACTGAAATAGTATATATTTGTTTTACATCTTAGAACTTAGCACCTATGATTGTTTTTTATTATTCACTATTTTATGTTGCTATGTTTGGGGGATTTGGTGATACCCTTTTTTGAATTTTAAAAGCTACACATTGGTCGCTTTTGTGTAAACATTTAGGGATTTGCGCTTTGGATATCTGGGACATTATCATCTACACTAGCAGAACCTCACAAAGATTATCTTACTAGCTGCTTGTCCAGCAATTATGAAATATGATTTCTGCCTAAATGCTAATACCACAAGTGCAATAAAGCCTAAATAAGTGAGAACCGGGCCTCATTTCTCAAACATAACGATGTTGTGTTGTACTGTGAAAATCCCTATATCAGGAGTGAACAGATATCCACAGTAGTGAATTCAGATGACTATTCAATATATGTGGTCAATTATAAGTGAATGACAAAGATAAAGTGTTGGACAAACTACTGGATTATGCAAAAACACCATTTAAAAGGTTTCAGCAAATTCAATTTAATGAAATGACAATGGAGGTATGTTTCCAGGACAAACAATACAGAACTTCTTAAGATAACACTGTAAATTCAAGTTCAAAGAACAAAATGGGATAGTTGAAAGGAAGTACAGAACCTGGACTGAAATGGTCGCTTTCATGCTATCGGTTACTTACTGTAATTGCAAAACAAATTAATTCCAAAAATATAGAGAAAATTCCATGCAAACATTAGTATAGTAAGATGCCTATTGTGATCATTATGTTTTTTGGGCTGCAAAACATTTGTTTATATTTCTCAAGACAAATACAGAGTAGTTGTTGGAATTTGCAATCGATTAAAATCCTTAACATATCTGAGGTTGCCTTGGCCATTTTCTGAGCGATTAAACTACATCGCTCAGAGAATGGCCCTACATCAGTGTGTGTGTAGGGGCCATAGCGATAGCGATGCACGGCCCCGCGCTTTGCTATCACCCAGCAATTACTATCCAGCATGCTGGATATTAATCGCTCAGGGTCATTTTTCTCACCTGAGAACACTGACCCTGACAGATCGCTCAGCTCAATCGCTGTGTGCTGAGTGATCTGAGCATTCTAAGTGATCTAGCATTGCTCAGAACGCTCATTCCCCCTGTAGACCCGTGTGTAGGGCCCATTAGAGTTCCAAAGTATACAAAATCCTGGACCCAAGGTGAGACAAAGTGACTATTATCAACAGCATCTGTTGAAGACCTAAAGAAATGTTGCTATGCCTTTAAGTGGATCAGAGTTAAGAACATAGAATGAAATTAGACATTTAATAAATCAAAACAAAGAAAACCACTTGTATGTTTTCATACATTTCCTAACTGCTAATCCACAGTCAAGGCAGAAATATGTTATCTTTTAGAAAGCAAAAGCAGCTAGAGACAATATCAAATCAATGCACCCAAGCCAGGATACTAACTGTTCTATCATAGGGACAAATGCTATAGGTTGCCAATGTAACGGAGATGGAACAGTTTACTTAGAATGAACTCTTTACATTAAGAAACATTTACGCTACTAAGGAAATTGGGTCCAACAATTGGGTCCAATTGGATGTTGGAGTATAACAAGAGGTGCAGGCTAAGTGTTGACTTAAAATACTTTATACTGTAGGTGGTGCTAATTCTTTAATTATAACTGTTGTTTTTTATAACAGTGTACTGTTGTACGGTCTTGCACATCTTTCCTGTTAATCTTCCATGCTACATTGTTCTAGTCTCCTTAACTGATCACAGTAAGCTCGCATTCCACAATCCACCCTGCATGCTTACAGAAAAGTATATTAATTACACTTTTGGTGCAACAGATTTAAAGTTAATTTGTACTCCAGCAGTTTGTTTACGCTTTTGTTTTTGGTGCGCTACAGTTAGTATATTTTTTATTTTTTCCTCAGACTCTTGGTAGCTTTCTTATGGATTTTTTGGGAATATATCAGTTGGAAAAATCACTGTGCAGAGATTAATTTTTCTGTCCATTCCATTTCTCTTACTTTCCACCACTTGGAGGAATAACCACTATTTGATTCTCTCATTTTACATGAAAATGTTATGTTTAGTGCTCTTATGTTTTCAGTGCTTTTGTGTACTGTCTGTACAGTATGTTACTAGAAAGTGTGACGGTAATTAAACATATTCATAGAGAGTATATTTTCAAGCTTGTTTTCCCTGGCAAATGAATTATGTAAACCTTCCCCATCTGAATCTGTTTCAAGTCAATTAATTGTTGTAATTACTTAAGATTTCTTTTTAATGAATATGGCTCCCTGGGGATTAGATGATATCCTGTCATATCTGGTCCTGATAAATGAAATGTGAAATGTGATTTGTGGCTGGTTTCAGGCAGAACCTTTGCACTTGAGCAATGTCTTTTCTGAGTTGCTCATTAAGGGAGAAAATGCCCTTGATAGAGCTCATAACATTTATAATGGTTTGTCCCTTAGAAATTGAATAGAACTTACTGCTGAAAATGTTACCTCTATTGAACACTTCATCAGTAGATTAGAGGAGTGTGAAATTGTCTACAAGCAGAATGTATATTACACATTACGCCAGTGTTTGGTGTTACAGAAAACTGCAAATGAATATTAATGGGGCAGAAGGGGTTTTAAAGCATAATCAAGAATTTCCACGTACAAATCTACATGATGAATATATATTTCTGTGGTTTTCAAATAAACAATAGTCATTTTGTTTCTCGTGGCATGTGATGTGCATTTGACAAACAATTCAGACTGTGGATGATAATATTTAATAGCAATAGAATGGTGTCAGGAGTACCGTTCTCATAAGCGAATCCGGCGAGTATCGGAGCGTAGATGTAATCACACAGAGGGCTTCTGATGATTACTTTATACATATCCAGGTGGAAGCGTTCATATTCCCTAGTTACGCATGTTATGCTTCAAAAATTCTCCCTTGTCATTTGCCTTTGGGCTATCATAACAACGCAGTGATTTCCCACTTCAGTGCAATATAAAGTATGTAAGTGTCCTTTATCTCGGGCACTGATGAACGACACCATAGAAAGTACTCATCTGGATGTCATTTGTTTGTAATAGTTAAACCGCAGAATTACAAGACAGGATAAGGGTTAGGCTTCATTAACTTGTTCAAGTTTAACATTTTACTTAGTTCATTTCATTTTGTTCTGTTATAGGCATTAATGGTTTATACCATTCAAGCTGACCTTTGTTGTTACTAATTAACTTAATGTAAAACACATGGATTGTGGGTCAGAGTGCAGTTTTCATGTACTGTATACATGGGTACGTAAGGCTTAGGGAGGAGTATAGCGCGCCTTAGCGCACCCTGCAGGTGGGGCTGATTTAACAATATCCACACGATAGGTCGACAGATAAGTCATGAGCCAACAACAAAAGATCGACATTCACAAGGTCGACATTCATAAAATATCGACACATGCAAAAGGTTGACATGGCAACGATCGAAAATTAAATGGTCAACATGAGATTCCCTCCCCTTTTTTGTTGCCTTTTTCATACTTTACCATTCATGTGGACTCCGTTTGGGAAAGGTCAAGTGAGGCAGCTGAAAAGGGTACGCGCTACACTAATTGGGGGCCCACATGCTCAGGTGTTAATATTCACACCAAAAAAGCCTGAAAAACTCATGTCAACCATTTCAATTGTCAACCTTTTCCATGTTGACATTTGCTTGTGTCGACCTTTTGTAAATGTCAACCTTGTGCATGTTGCCATTTTTCAATGTCGACCTTGTGCATGTCAATTTTTTGCGTCAGACTATTGACTGTCACACACACAGTCCAATCAGTACACACTGCTACAATATTTTTAAATGATGTGTGTTCTATTGGCTTTAGTGGCAGTCACGTAGGAATTGGCTATGCAGCTTACAATGCTATTTAACAACTGTTATTATGAAACTGTGTATAGGGCAAAACTGCAAATCAAGTTTAGACGGCTTTGAAGGTAGAGAAAATCAGCTAATCTAATACTTCTACTAAGTCCCTTGCTCCATCTAGGCCCACTGCATACATGATCCACATGATAAATAGATTGCCATTACTGGGATGTAATGACCATTTGGAGATAAGTGTCACGAACCTGGCTATTCTTGTATCCTGGCTCAGATATCTGTTTGGAATCTTCCCTTAATGCCCTGTTCACACCGCGTGTGAACTACACAGCATTTACCCGACATTTAAATGCCGGGAGTGTCGCGACAGACCCCCGTTCTCTCTGCTAGGCAAATTCCCGGGTGAAGCAGTTCTACCCGTAATTTGCCTTTTAACACAGGTTTTTTTTGCAGTGTGAACGAGTCAACCCATGTCTGCATACCATGTCGCCCACTAAGCAATTTGCTTAGTGGGCTATTCTGCGTAGGAACATCGCATGGGCCATTTTAGTGCCATGCGATGTGTGGTGCCATGCGATTTTCCTATGTAATTTATTCACTGCTCTCTCAGCCCCTGGGGATCGCATCGCATGGCATTGCACCTCCCGCAAAATCACATGCAATCGCATGCATTTTAAATAGCATGCACTTTTAAATCGCATGCGATTTTATAGGGTGTGCGATGCCATGACATTACCTATAACATAAAATGATTGTATGACATACAATTATGTTTTAGGCCCCCCCCCCCCCACTATCGACACCACCCCGAAGCGTGGCAAGCGGCGGCGGAACGCGTCCTCCGACGTTTTCATTACCCCACTATTCACGTCGGAGTGGAGTTGATTTTATATAGTGTGGCGAGCGCAGCGAGCCACCGTGCCCGAAGCGTGGCGAGTGCAGTGAGCCCCGTGCGGGGACGCTGAATACATGTAAAGTAATCCGCGTCCACTCGCCACACTATATAACATCAATTCCACGCCGACGTAGATAGTGCAGGAATGAAAAGGTCGCTCACTCCACTCGCCATGCTCCGTTGTGGTTGATAGTGGGGGGCGGCCCTCAATCATCATTGTATGTCATACAATGATATTATGGTATAGCTAATGTCATGGCATCGCACACCCTATAAAATCGCATGCAATCGCATGCGATTTTGCAGGACATGCAATGCGATGCCCCAGGGCTGAGAGAGCAGTGAATAAATTGCAGTAAAAAATCACATCGCATGACCCTTAAATGGCCCATGCGATGCGATTTCCATTCGGTGCATTACATAGCAAAACTGGGCGCCGTGATAATACACAACAACCAGAAGGGTTTTACCCATGTATGAGATCCGGGTATAAAGACAAGGGCAAATTACCGGGTCCACATGCTAGACCGGGTAATTTGCCTTGCAATGAGAATGGGGTACTAGTCTGCAGCATTTCTGAGTTTCCCCAGCCTTGCTTTGCTCCATATAGATTGCAGTAATGCTGCTAACCTTAAGTGAGGGACTGTGTACTGCTGCTGCATTACTGATTGGGCACGTGTGAGACCTCTGATCAGCTATTAACCATTCAGTTGTCTGTTTGCTGAAACTGCTGGCACTCCTATTAGGCCCAGTTGATTTAATACTGAGTTGTTCCTGGTTTTGCAGCTACCACCTGGTCAGTCAACCAATCCATGCAAGGCAAGGGGGTTAAATATCCTGCAATGTTGCTGATCATTCCTGTTGTGTGCTGATGTCTGGCACCCCGCTCTGTAACTTTGTTACTACCTGCTATGTTTCCTGGCTCCTGCTTCTCGTTATCCAGACTCCTAACTGCCATTCTACCACAGCTGCTATCCAGTCATCTGCTGCTGTCTGGCAGCCGCAGCCACTATCCGCTCATCCGGCACTGCCCGGCTTCCCAGCTGATCCAGTCATCTGCTGTGGTTTGGTTTCCTAGCTGCTTCCAGTCCTCATTCACAGTTCAGCTGTCAGTTGCCATCTAGAACTCAGCTGATGCCAGGCTACTTCAGTAGCGAATTCCAGGATTCCCAGTTAGACGCTGCAGTACTTAGCTCCTAGGTGTGCTGGTTTTGCCTATTGGGTCCTGGTCATCTCCGGTCCAGTCCGGTCCACAGTGTTCCATCTTTTGCTCTGGTTCCGAGTTATATCCGGTATTTCTGCTGCCAATCACCAGGAATGTCTGCCTCCTGCAGACTCCCTGATACTTGGAGTATATCCCATTGTTTTTCCTGTTATCTGCCAAGTTGGCCATCTTAAGTTGCCGGTTGGGCTCTCTTCAGTTACCCTTTTAGTTATTTGTTTCCCTAGCCAAGTAGTTGTCCACTTTTGTTGCTTGTGCATTCAAATAGCTATGATCTGGGTTATGGATCGTCTCAGTCTGACCATTAGGTCTTCCAAGAGACTTTCAGTTGCTATTCCAAATGCTGTTTCAGTCATTAAGCTAGTTTGCTGTTTTCACTACCACCTCCTGTCACATCCAGGATCTTAGGGGTACTCCCTTTGGAGGGCCGCGACCTCCCTGGTGAACACCACTGCCCAGTTAGTCTCTGTGCCTCCTTTTGGGAATCAGCCAACATCCCTGAGGTTCCCACATATGTGAAGGCATTCCTCAGTTACATCACCAAGTAGGCGCTCCTCGGTTAATCCGGGATCCCCGGACCTTAGCTATTGCCAAGTGAGCATTTCTCAGTTCTGTTATTGTCAGGTATGCATTCCCGATTCTGGTTATTGCCAAGGAGGCATATTTTAGTTGTCCCGATATTCCCAAACCCAGAACTTTAGTTACCGCCAGTCCTGGATTCAGAATCTCTGCACTGCAGGTGGGGCAAATGTAACATGCGCAGAGAGAGTTAGTTAGGCAATGCACATGGTTTTGCCCATTTTCAGAACAAATTTATCCTTAGGTCTGAAGTAGGCACTTAGACCACTATATAATACATAGTAATTAAAAACAGTCATGACTAAAGGGCACCTTTCTAATATACTTTAGTATGTGTGGTCTGTACTTGTGTGCACTTATTTATGCTGTATGCTACATTTAAATTTTATATAATAAATTATTGTATTGCTATCATTTTTATTCTTCTTTCATTAATGTTTTTTTTTTGCATTGTATGTATGTATATATATATATATATATATATATATATATATATATATATATATATATATATATATATATATATATATATATATATATATATATATATATAATTCACTACCATTCAAAAGTTTGGGGTCACCCAGAAAATGTTGTGTTTTACATAAAAACTGACTTTTATTTATGAAATGAGTTGCAAAATGAATAGAACATATTCATTGGCAAGGTTAGAAATAATGATTTTTATTTGAAATAATAATTTTGTCCTTCACACTTTGCTTTCCTCTAAGAATGCTCCTTTTGCAGCATTGCAGACCTTTAGCATTCTAGCTGTTCATTTGTTGAGGTAATCTGAAGAAATTTCACCCCAAGCTTCCTGAAGCACAAGTTGGATTTGCTTGATGGGCACTTCTTGCAAACCATCAGGTCACGTTGCTCCCACAACAGCTCAATGGGGTTGAGATCTAGTGACTGCACTGGCCACTCCAATACAGACCGAATACCAGCTGCCTGCTTCTTCCCTAAATAGTTCTTGCATAACTAGGTGTGCTTTGGGTCATTATCCTGTAGAAGAAGGAAATTGGCTCCAATCAACCACTGTCCACTGTTTATGGCAAGGCATTGCAAAATGGAGTGATAGCCTTTCTTATTCAAAATCCCTCTTGCCTTGTGCAAATCAGATATAAAGTGGGCTCCTAAGATGGGGTGTTGTGCTGAGCCGCTCACACAAGGGAATGTCAGTTCCCAATATTTTTATAAACAAATGGTTCCAGTTTTTGCCTGCTTCCTCTTTTACTGCCAGTCTGGTGCCACTTGCCTTGGCCACTGCAGCCTCTGCTGTTGATATCTCTTTTGCTACTTCAGTACTTTAGCTACCCTTAAATGTACACAATAGAATACTGTGTTCAGCTCTGGAGGTTTTCAGAAGGATATACTGTAAATACATTAGAGACTGTACAAAGTGGATACAAATGGTGCATGTAGCAGCTTGGAAAGAAAGTGGTGTCTTTGTTGGTGCACTTGTAAAGATAAATATAAAAAAATAACTTTTAATCTATACTATTTAAAACACTTGACTTGCCAACTGAAAGACAAACACAAGCAAAATACAATAATAAATGAAATTGGTAATTAAAAATTTGTGTTATTCTTTATCATTCCGCGCTTTGGTGTAATCATATAAAAAGTCATGTATATTCTTGTTTCTGTTTATTATATAAAGACTGATGGGAGAATGTGATATGAAATTCAGGTTAATGTTCACATAATATACTATAATAGATGTGGTTCTATTCAGAATAATATTGAATATCTATCTATTTTAGGGATTAAGGACTGCCAAAAAGTCACATTTGTGCTAGTATTTTGATCTCTGTTTAAACCTGCATACTACAGGGATGTAATGGTTGATAGAAGTTTCCCAATATGCTATTGGAGGTGATTAAATATCAGTTTTGGAGACAGTATTGCAGTCGACTAGAATGGGAATAAATACTCTAATGCAGTGATGGCTGTGATATATGGTAAACCAATATATTCCCAGGATTAATCTGTCTGTAATTACCATGCATAAACATGGCAATCCCTTCTGCTGACAATGGTGTTTGGCATCATGTGTACTGTGCAGATGGATTATAGTCAAATCACCTGTTGGCAGTAAGGTTCTCCATCACCTCTATATTACAGGCAAATGGAATCTATATGTATACCAGCTATTCCTGGATTAATACATGTGTATAATACCATATGATAAGTCACCAGACATATCATATACACATGTTTATTATTTTATATGCACATTAGTGTCTAACATACTTTTTGTATAAATATATACTACTACAGTAATCCAGCTAGTGGAATTGGTATCCCTTATAACAGTGGAGAAAATGGTACATGTCCTACAGATGGAACAGCTCCTTTTGGAGCTGTTCCTGGTGACAGAATCGCCAGCCGCCGGAAGGGGGCGCATGCAAATGAGATGCTCGTACATAGGGTTGCCACCTCATCCCTTCAAAACTGGAGACATATTAATTACACAGGTTCTGTGGCTGTTTAAAAAAAACAGTTGAAATGGAGTCTTGAAGTGAGCCAGCCACAGAACCTGTCTAATTAATATGTCTCCAGTTTTAAAGGGATGAGGTGGCAACCCTACTCGCACACCCCGTTCTGATGGAGCCCTCCACTGCCCACTGCAGCTCCCCCGCTGCATACCCCCCACCTGCCCCCATCTCCCCCTATCCCTGCCGTGTTGACGGTGACACGTGTGAGACGCTCGGGCATCCCCGTCAGATAGAGAGCCTCTCTGCCAGTGATCGCCAGCTAAATGAATAGAAACATAGAATTTGACGGCAGATATGAACCACTTGGCCCATCTAGTCTGCCCCTTTTTTTAAACTTGTTACCTCAGACCATATTTGATCCTTATTTTTTTGTAAGGATATCAATATGCTTATCCCAAGCATGTTTAAATTGTACTACTGTATTTGCGTCTACCACCTCTGTTGGGAGGCTATTCCACTTATCTACTACTCTTTCTGTGAAGTAATTCTTCCTCACATTTCCCCTGAATCTTCCTCCCTCTAGTTTCAGTGCATGTCCTCGTGTTCTGCTGCTCCTCTTCCTGTGAAGAATGTCTCCCACCTGTACCTTGTTAAAACCCTTGATATATTTGAAAGTTTCTATCATGTCCCCCCTTTCCCTTCTCTGCTCTAAAGTATACATATTAAGATATTTTAGTCTTTCCTAGTATGTTTTGTGATGTATTGTAGGCCATGCACCATTTTAGTTGCTCTTCTTTGTACAGTCTCTAATGTATTTATATCCTTCTGGAGATATGGCCTCCAGAACTGAACACAATACTCTAGGTGAGGTCGTACCAATGACCTTTACAGTGGCATTATTACTTCTTTCTTTCTACTGCTGATACCTCTCCCTATGCAACCAAGCATCTGACTTGCCTTCTTCATTGCTTTGTTACATTGCCTACCTGCTGTTAAGTCCCCTGAAATAGTGACACCTAGATCCCTCTCTTCCTCAGTAGTTTTCATTATAGTGCCATTTATACTATATTGAGTCTTTGGATTTCTGAGACCCAAGTGCATGATTTTGCATTTTTTGGCATTAAACTGTAGTTGCCATGCTCTTGGCCATTCCTCTAATCTACCTAGATCCTCAATCATTTGTTTTACCCCTCCTGGTGTGTCTACCCTGTTGCATACCTTTGTGTCATCTGCAAAAAGGCACATTTTACCCTCAATTCCATTTGCAATATCACCAATAAAGATATTAAAAAGCACCGGTCCAAGTACAGATCCCTGGGGTACTCCACTTATAACCTTTCCCTCCTTTGACTGTACTCCGTTTACTACAACTCTCTGTATTCTGTCCTGCAACCACGCTCTTATCCATTCAACTATCTTAGAATTCAATCCCAAGCTTTCAAGTTTATTTAACAGTCTGCGATGTCAGTCAGTGTCAAAAGCTTTACTAAAGTCTAGATAAGCTACATCTACAGCCCCACCTTGATCTATTACTTTAGTCACCCAGTCAAAAAAGTCAATAAGATTTGTTTGACATGATCTTCCCCCAGTAAACCCATGCTGTTTTGGATCCTGTAAATTGCTGGTTTTGAGATATTCTAAAACTCTTTGTTTTAAGAGTGTTTCCATCAATTTCCCTGCTACTGATGTAAGGCTCGCTGGTCGATAGTTGCTTACCTCTTCCTTGCTTCCACTTTTGTGCAGTGGGACTACATTCGCTGTTTTCCAGTCCTCTGGGATTACTCCAGTAGCTAGTGACTGGTTGAATAATTCTGTTATTGGTTTTACCAGCTCCCCTTTAAGCTATTTTAGTATCCTTGGATGTATCCCATCTGGCCCCATTGATTTATCCACTTTCAGTTTTGAGAGTTCTGTGAGGACTTTCTCCTCTGTAAATGTACTTGTTTCTCCCTCAGTTTTCTGACTATACTTGCAACTTAAATGTGGCCCCTTCCCCTCTCTTTCAGAAGTGAATATTGAGCAGAAATAATTATTAATATTATCTGCTATTACAATGTCCCCCTCAAGAAAACTTCCACTCTCTGTCTTCAGTCTAATTATTCCACTTTTTGTTTTTCTCCTTTCACTTATATACCTAAAAAAAGTTTCCCCCCCTTTACCCACTGACTGGGCCATTTTCTCTTCAGCCTGTGCTTTTGCACATCTGATTACCTTCTTAGCCTCCTTCTGTCTAACAAGATACACCTTTGTCCTCATTCTTCTGCGGCTGCTTAAATTTCTTAAAGGCCAACTGTTTTGCTTTCACAATACTTGCTACTTCTTTTGCAAACCACAATGGCTTTATTTTTCTTGTGTTTTTCCTAACTCTTTTGACACAAAGTTCTGTTGCTTTTAGAATTGCACTTTTTAATTTTTCCCACTCCTTCCAAGTTCCTCCACTCTGCCAAAGAATCCCTTACAGAGTTTCCTATCTCTACAAAATCAGCCTTCCTAAAATCTAACACCTTTGTTTTTGTGTGCGATGAGTCAGTCTCTGTCTTTATTTTGAACCATACTGCTTGATGGTCATGAATGGTGATTCCCAGCACTAGCTGAGAGGCGCTCCATCTGTACATCACAAAAATTACCTGTAAAGACTGAAATATCTTAATATATATAGTTTGAAGTAGAGAAGTGGGAACATGAGGATTTAACAAGATCCAGGAGGGAAACAGTCTTCAAATGAAGGATGTAACTGGCATAAGTGCATGGAGCATACTAGCCTACCTGACCCTCTCCATGAGGGAGGAAATGCTCTGTCCCTGGACTTCCCTGGTAATGTAGGATGCCATCACCTGTGGAGAGCCAGTTAATTGGTAAGAAAGGTGTTTCCCCACAGGTGATGGCAATCCTACATTACCAGGGAAGTCCAGGAACAGAGCATTTTCTCCCTCATGGAAAAGTCCAGGTAGGCAAGTATGGCATGGAGGGCAGTTGCTATGGGGCTCAGAGCTGAGAGGGGCCACCTTCCCTGTCATAGTAACATGTGATATATACATATATTACAATTAGGTAGTACATTGGGGGGGGCCTTACAAACTTTTTCTACAATGGAGCAATTTAAACATTCTTAGCATAAGAATATCTAAGAAAAAAGTTCAAGTTTCCAAAAGAATAAAGGGCAGGCTTGACGAGCCCAGTAATACTTATCTACCATCATATTCTATGTCTCTATGTTTCTAATGTCACTTGCCACACTCACGTTGTCATTGACCAGCTCATTATTATTATTATTATTACTATTATTATTATTATGCTTTATTTATAAGGTATCCAAAGCACCCGATTAAAGAGTAAATAAATGAATAAGCAAAGCAGGGAACAGTGACTTCCAGTTGAATACAATAGAGGACAGGTACAGGGTACATAAACAAGTTTAAGTAAGAGAAGGAAAAGAACATGAGGGAAAACGGGGAGCAGAAGGGGTGACACAGATGGGGTAGGTAGTGTCACACCAGGGCTCTGAGTCGCAGAGACTAAGACCTCTGGGGGGGCTTGGGCTGATACTGGAACCGAGGAGGCTGCAGGAGACCCCTGTGCATACAAGTGTAAGATTCCATCAGACAATGTTTTAAGACCAATACGGTCTTTTCCTCAGGTCTAATATACAAACATATTACATAGTGCAAGATCATGCACTATGTAATATGTTTGTTTATTAGACCTGATGAAAAGACTGTACCGGTCTTGAAACGTCATCTGATGGAATCTTACACTTGTATTATTCAGGGTTGCCGACTTTTTAATGCTCCTCTCCGGGAGAAGCCCGGAGAGGAGACTTTTCTTACCCGATCGGGGGGCGGGGCTTGACGGTGACGTCATTAAGCCCCGCCCCCACGACAGGAAATAGTAGAAATGACTGATATCCATGGAGGGGGCGGGGCTAAAATGATGCGATTGTGCCATTTTAGCTCCGCCCCCTCCTCTGAGACCCGCGGATTGCGGCATTTACATTCCCTCCCAGATTCCGGGAGGGTTGCCCACCCTTCCGGGGGACCGGGAGGGGGACCCGATTTTCGGGAGACTCCCGGGAATTCCGGGAGGGTCGGCAACCCTGGTATTATTATGCACTAAATATAACTTAATCTACCAAAGCCCGTGGAGTGCCGTCTAGTAAGTACTGGTGGGTATCTCTTCTGTATATATATGTGTGTGTGTGTGTGTGTGTGTGTGTGTGTGTCTAGTGTCCTTGTGTAACTGAAACACTGACATCTGCTGGAAGTGAATTAATCTACATCTCTTTCAGAAACACAGAGACAAACACACATACAGAAACACAAAAGCAATCACAAGGTAGATATATACACACACTATGTATATAAGCTGTACAAGGATGGGGCATGCATAGAACAAGACTGATAGAGAAAAGGAATCAGGTTGATGTTGGCTGAAAATATTGAGGCCATATCTATAATGTTGCTGAATAGGCCCCAATGTTCACCCAATACAGACTCCCCAATCTATGCCTGGCTTCTCAAACCTAGGATGATTCACGTATTGGGCCTCATTGACAGTTAAACTACGTGCACTCCTATACAATCGCTGGGTCAAGTTTAATGATTGTATAGGTGTGTATGCAGGAGCCAATAAACAGCTAAAACTGCTCTTTAAATGGACAGATCAAGAGGTTACATTTTATATGCTGTTTAATATTTAAACTGCATGGCCTATCTATCCCATATAAGAATATATACACTGAGCTATTTAAGCACAGTGTATACAGGGGCAAAAAGGGGCCACACTAATCAGAAAAATGCTCCAGGCATCTACACATAGCATTATGTAATGCTATATATGGTACGAAAATGTCTGCATACATGATGTCGACTTGCATTGTGTTGACAATAGAAAGACAGCATGTCATAATTTTGACTTTGGTCAAGTCAGCAATTATCATGTAGAAAGTAATGAAATGTCAACATTTTGTCCTGGTGGTACTTGTATACTATCACGGCTCCCATCGCATGCCATATGTAGTGGCATGCGATGGCATGCGACTTTTCCGGGTTTTTTATGCATTTCTTGTAAAAATCGCATGCCATCGCATGATGCGATGGCATGCGATTTTGATCACAAATGCATCCAAATGCATTTAAATTATTAGCAAACATGTTAAATGCACCCCAAATGTCTTTTTTCACACTGTACTAACCCCACTATCAACGCCAACCCGAAGCATGGCGAGCGCTGCGGTACGCGTCCTACGACCTTTTCATACCCCCACTATCCACGTCGGCGTGGAGTTGAGAATATAAAGTGTGGCGAGCGCAGCGAGCCACCGAGCCCGAAGTGTGGCGAGCGGACGCGGATACCTTCACAGGTATCCATGTCCCCTCGCGGGATTCACAGCTATCCGTGTCCCCTCGCGGGGCTCGGTGGCTCGCTATACTCGCCACACTTTCTATTCTCAACTCCACACCGACGTGGATAGTGGGGGTATGAAAAGGTCGTAGGACGCGTACCGCCGCCCCTTGCGAGCTCGCTACGCTCGCCACGCTTCGGGTTGGCATTCATAGTGGGGGTGGTACAGTAACAAATGCCCTTTGGGGTGCATTTAACATGATTTTAACACGTCAATGATTTCGGTGAAAAATGGCATCGCATTCCTATACGATGCCCATCGTGGGAGCCGTGATACTACACAAGTACTGTCCTGGTATTCCAGCGGTGACATTCAGAATCTTTTGGTGGCTACAGCAGCATGTTCCAGGTCTTGGCAGTCCATGACCATGATTTCAGGCTAAGATCTGCGGACCTACAGCATTCTGGTAAGAACTAATTGGTTATCCCTAACTGTAATACTTACAACTAACCCTAACTCTAGTGTCTAATCTTCCCCTGCAGCCTAAAGGGCCCCTAAGATTTTGTCAGATTTGACCCAATTCAGGTGGATTGGGTCAATTTATCTGACAAAATCTGATGTGCCTGTCTGACAAAATCTTATGTGCCTGATGTGTAGGACCCAATGCACAATCCCGTGCCATTGGGTATAACCAAGAGATTGCAAGAGATTGATCCTCCTGCACATAGGCTTAAATCTCGAGTCAATCAGGTCCAACTTGACCATAACCTTAGACTAACCCTTCTGCCTTCAACCTTACACTAATACTGATATTCTGACAATGTTGGCAATTCCCCTGTCGACATACTGAGAATGTTAACATGTTGTATGTTGTCATTTTAGCAATGGCAACATTGTATCTATCAACGTTTTGGTGTCAACATTATGAATTGCTGACATTTTCACTACATCCTTTTCTATGTCTAGAGCTGGTCATACACTTGTCCGACTTTGCAACTTTTCACCTGATTCTGACAGATCAGGCCGAGAAATCAGGTGAAAAATGGCCAAATCGGATGTGATTGACATCTGATCCAAACTGATGCGCAGTCCCGTGCAGGTCCAACTTCCGACACAGGCAGCCTCCCAGCAGCAGGGAATGGGATTGCATGCAATATATCACATGCAAAAGGACCGCATGCGATATATATAGATCTATATATAGATCCTACCACCAGGGAGAGTCCTGGTGGTTCAATGGAATTCTTATGTGACTTCTACCTCCGAAAAGTCGCATAAGTGTATTGGGGGCTTTAGCGCTATGTGAGCCTTACTATTTCTAACTCAAAGAACAAATGAGTGACTGTAACCTTGCAGCAGGGCCCTCTTACCTCCAAGTCTGTCTGTTGTTAACCAGTTTGTTTTATCACTGTCCACAATTGTAAAGCACAAGGCTGCGCTATATAAGAAACTGTAAATAAATAAATAAATAATACTACCACATAACCAAAGGCGCATTGACACATACTGTAGATGTTATTTATAAAAGGTCTTTATATCATAATTGTGTTGCAACTGTTCTCGGACTCGGCCATTTTAAAAATGGTGCCTAAGAGAGTCCCTATTGATTTACTCAACAATGAGATTTGGCTGCTGCTTCACCCAAAAAATTATTTACAGGCAGCTCAAGCACCTTGTTTGCCTGGTAACTTTGTTATTATTAGGTCATTTTAGTGTCAGGAATTGTCTTAGGATCAATCACAGCTTTATACCAAATGAAAGCAAAGTTCATACTCACTGCGTTGCTTCCATAATACTCTTATGTGCAGTGTTTTTATAGAATTAAAATGTGTTCACATTTTGTCATTTAATGGAGTATATTCAATGCATTTTGAAACTGCCGTCTTAATGAAAAACATAAGTTTTCGACATGAATAGATCCAAAGGGGTTCCGATCTATTCAATGCTAGTTGTTTTTTTTTCGGCAGGTCGAAATGTTCCGATCTGCCAAAAACCAGATGGATTGACGGAATAGCCGCTAAAACCGTCCGGGCTCCCGCTGCCTCCCGCCACCGCGTTCACCTGGTCCCTACGCTGGCCGGGAGAGCATCAATCAGTGTCCAAATATGACATTCAGATTTGGCTGCTGCATTGAATAATGGGTGCCTGATCCATTCCGGCAAAAGAATTTCGGAATGGATCTGACATCAATTGAATATATACAAATGTCTCTTAAATTTCATTATGCATGTTATGAAGTGTATACATGTTTATTCACTTGGTAGTTTAGGGGTAAAGTTTATTTACTTAAAGGTGCTATATCCTGTGTATACTCCAACTGGCATTTTTTTCCACCTGACAGTGTGAAGCCAGCACCTTTTTTCTTGCCCTAAGAGAAGTTTACTTCCCCTGAAGCATGATTGTGTTTGAAAAAGATGACTTTTAAACCTCTTACTGAATATTTTAATGGATTAAATTCATCATGTCACCAGCTGCTGTGCAGTTAATAGACCCATAAAACACTGTATTAAAGGATTACCCATGCAAAATTTCTTTGTACGCTAATGTGAATTTTAATACTTTTAACATTTAGTTGAGATGGGAATGTCCAAGAACAGCTTGTTCAATAGGTTATTCTATAAAATTAAGCACCCAGCTCATCACAAATGCCAGGACTACATTAAGTTGAAATTTTACATAGAGGCTAAGATGATTCACTGTAAATCGTTTGAAAGTAAGAAGGAAACAGCTGCTCACTTCTCTGTTTGTGCAATGTATAGGATCCGATGAACTTAAATACTGCAAACTGCAAGAAACGAGGTGTGACAACTCTGCATAGGAAACTCCTACAACAAATGCAATGACCTCTTGGATAGATGGGGGTGTTTGATTTAAGGTTCAATTGCCATTTTCGTTATAAGGAAGGATTCTTTTTTTCCCTGCTGTAAGGCAAAATTAGAATCTGTATTTTATGATGAGGTTTTTTATCCCACTGATATAATTAAAATTTATGAAAGGTCAAATCTGATGGACATTATTACCATTTTCAACATGTGTCCACATACATCTTGGCTTTTTTTCTCAGTTTGCCACAACATCCAAAACACAGCTTAGCTGTTTTTCCAAATGTACAGTAGAAAGTAGATGGAATCTAAACAAAATTAGAATTTGTATAAAGTAATACTGTAGATTAGAGAAATACATTTTTACAAAAATCAAAAAGCGTTACTTTTGCAGAGTCCAAGGTGTGCCAAATTGTGCCGTACATAGCACAATAAAACCTAGATGTATGTGGACACATCTGTATGTGCAGATGTACATCTGATATAGCTTGGTATACAGTAGTAAGCAATGCACTATAACTGAGTATTAAAAAGTATCTCCTATAAGAAAAATTATACTGCTGTAGCTTTAATAAATTGGGATTTATTTACTAAGAAGGGAGTTCTATTGCAGATGGGATGTTGCTGTAGGCAAATCAGATTCTACTGCTTATTATTTTGCACCTTTTAGTACATAATAGATAGCATCTGATTGATTGCCCACAGCAACATACCATCTGAAATAGAACTCCCATCTTAGTAAATAAACCACATTGTGGCCCTTATTCAGATCTGATTGCAGTACAAATTTGTTCTCAAAATGGGCAAAACCATGTGCACCGCAGGTGGGGCAGATGTAACATGTATAGAGAGAGTTAGATGTGTTATTTTGTTTCTGTGCAGGGTAAATACTGGCTGCATTACTTTTACATTGCAATTTAGATTTTAGTTTCAACACACCCCACCCAAATTTAACTCTCTCTGCATATATTACATCTGCCCCACCTGCAGTGCACATGGTTTTGCCCATTTTGAGAACAAATTTGTACTGCGATCAGATCTGAATAAGGGCCTGTGTGGGAAAAAAATAGAAATATAATTTTTTACTGGCATACTACAGGTCTCAGCTAGCCTTCTCATGCCCAATTTTAAGGACCACAAGTACCAGCATACCCTGGCAGATAAGGAGCATTGGCACCTGCAGTTCTCACTTCCATATTTTTATTACCAGCCAAGGCTTGGATCATATGTGATCATTGAAAGGACATACCATTAGCCCTTTCTATCATAAACTAACAGGATCTTCTGACGATGACTAACCCATTCCACAACATATTCTGGCCAATATATCTAATAGGGTTTCAATCCCAGGATAATAGTTTCCAATCCCAGGATTTTGGGATAAGACTGTGCATGCTCAATCTAATGCCGGGCAGCAACTGGGCACCTGCTCAGACACTGCTCAGCTTCTCCCGTCCCCAGCAGTGTTGCTCTCCTCAGCATGACAAGGCCACACAGCCTTATAGCCCACCTTGATCCTGGTGCACTGCCCACCTGTCCTGCTGCATCCTGCTGCATCCTGACTCCTGCCCGGCTCCCGGACAAACAGCCCACCCACCCGGTTCTCAGCCACACCACCTAGCTCCCGGCCACACCGCACATGTAAGAAAATATGCGGGGTCGGCTGGGCAGGTTTTTTATTAGGGAAGTTTATACCGGGAATCCCGGGATTAAGCATTTTTCAATCCTGGGATTGAAAAAATGCCCCAGGATTGGCTTCCCTATCTACTGACATTTCTCAATACTCTCAAGGTTATATGACTTTACTACTATTTATATATCATCAGCTTTAGCTTGTTTTTTTTTGTTGGTATGTGAATGAATCCAGTACTGTTCTTTTACACATCCATCCGCTTAAGTGACTATTATATTGCATTGACTACTTTGACGGTTTATGCTTTGCTTTTCTTGTTGTTTTATGGGGTTAGCCTGCATTTTGTATTTTTTTCTTAACTTTTGCTACTTTTTCCTTCATTGTGTTACTTTTTATCTCACTTTTGTGTCTTACTTTGCTTATAGTGTACTAGGGAAGTATGATTAGTGTAGCAAAGTCTGTCGCACAATACTGCAAATTTGCTATTTGGCCCAATTTGTGGTTAGATGTATGTGGAATACATTATATTTGCAACAGGAAGGAAAGAATATATAGTTTTCCGTGAACCTTTCAAAAAGAAAACTGTATGGCACCATGAACATACAGTATCTACTGTACCAGCCCATTTATTTGTAAGTAAAAGCCATATACGGATCTATTTCACCTAATAAGCCACATGTCAATAACACTGTTATTGGGCTTTTGATTTAAAAATAAATGGTTATTTTGTCTATATTTTTTATTCCAGTAACATAATTATTAGCATACTGCTTTTTTACCGGGTAACCTACTGATGTCATTAAGTTCATTTGTCCATACAATTCTACAAAGAGTAATCATGTGCTGTTTTCAACCGGTAGAGCTGTTCTTCCCTGACCCAGCTAGATTTTATTTGTGGCTTCACATTTTATTCTCTGTGTCTATTACTGTTCTGAGACTGTCATTTCTTACCAGAATGAGAAAGGCTAAAGAGATAATATTTCAATAACATACTGGCCTGATCATAAAATAACTCAATGGAAATGTGTAAGAGCCTGAGGCAGCACAGCAGGATAGTCAGCAGTCAGATGATTTCCTTGCCATTTCTTTTCTCCTCTGGTTATACTTTTCTGTTGCATTTGACATCCCCTCTAGTCTTCGTTATGCTTTTATTAAAAAATGAGAAATACAATGTAAAGACCAACACAACTTATTGGGATGTATTACCAAAGTAAAAAAAAAATACAAAAACAAAAGTGGATGCCACAGTAGCATATTTATCAGGACAGACCTGCCACGTTAATTGACCTTTTCATATCATCAAGGAAACCGGGTTTTATGCGTCTTGGTTGCTAAGCAACAAAGTCACAATTCCAGGTGCAATTGCATATCCTGGACAACATGAAAGGACATGTTTTTTGAAAGATACCAGATGTTTGGCAGTTAAAAATATCTGAATAATTTTCTTTTTCGTTATTGACAGCCAGAAGAGTTGATGAATATAATTTAGTTTGGCGTTGTATTTCCTGCAGCTGATCTATGACAGTATTTTTTATTCTTTAATAAATTTATCTTGTAAGAAAACTAGACAGGGTTCTCTTTAGATTTCACAAAGACATTTTTTTACAGCTGTCAAACAACTAAACAAGTAATATTATAAAATTATTTTTTTTCTTTAAGATTTAAAAAACAGAATCACAAAACATTCTACAATTTATCATTTAAAAAATATAGACATAGATATTATAAAATATATTATTATTATTATTATTATTAATAATAATAATAATAAAGATAGATATTTGGTGGCCAATATATTATTATTCCCAACATTTTTAAAAAGTATCAATTAATACTGCTGCAAATTGTTGCAATTTAAATAACATTTTCAGCAGCAAGTATCAAGCGGGTGCAGCTTCAGCAGTATTTGCAGCTGCCTTATCGGAGAAACGCGTCTCTGCATGTGTGGAAGAACAAAACACATGCACATGGGTCCAACACTTTTTTCCCATTGGCAAATAGTTATAGCAATAATGTAATGCACCTAATGAATTCTGAGTTGTTGTATTCTATTCCGCCAATATGGGGTATATGTCTGAGCATACGACATGGTAGAACTCCATGCTGTCTCCGGTCTGCTTCAAAACAGCTTCAGATGCTGTTAGTTATAGTAATCATGTTGCGCGGTTAGAAAACATTTTAGTTACCCCCGGTTTCTATAGCAATGTTAGGTGATTTTTGGGGGGTTTTCATACCAAAGCAAGAGATATTTGCTATTTTCCAGCATTGATAGTTACTTAAATATGGCAATAATTAAAAAACACGAGGATTACCTAATGTGACCATACTATGTACTGACTCTTGGAAAATAAAGAGTTAAAAAAAACCATGAATTTCAAATCTTGATAAATTGGCCATAATGTCGTAGAATGAGATCTGCTAATGTTCTTGCAGAGTTGACTTGTAGATATGAAATCAGCAAGCTGATTGTAACACGTTAATATCCCTTTCACTTTGCACCTAGGACCCGGGTAATTGCCGGGTCAGTTACCTATAGACCCAGGTATAAGTGTGGTGTGAAAGTAATAAAACCCGGGTTATAAGAATGGTTAAACCGAGGCTGCCCTCTGTATAATGGGTGACCTGGGTTTAATGTGAAAGCATCGAACCTTGGATTGCGATTCCGAGTCCGACTTGTGTTTGCGATATGAAAGGAAAACTTCTAAAGGAAACAAATACATTAGAAGTGTTGTGCATTACAACCAATCAGAATGAAGATATTATTTTAGAGAATGCAATATATAAATAATAGCTTGAATCACATTGGTTGCTAAAACACCACCACTTGTCCTCGTAAAAAGCTTTCATAAGCCTTTCCCTATGGATTTACCTATGAATTAATGCAGCCAGAGAAAACACAATTGGCTCTTAATCTAACTGATCTAACCAGGTAGGGATCAGCGACTGATTTATGTTGGTTTTATTAATGAAAAGAAGACGAGCTAAAGTTGAAGCCTAAATGGTTGCATACTGTCATTTTGTATACATTTCATGGAAATGTCTTCCATGAAGTCAGGGGAGACTTCACCTGTTACAGTAACAGTTTTAGGGGAGCCAAACAATGGCCTGCTATATGTGGCTGTGTGTAAGAAATAGTTAAACAAGCCATTTTAATGCCCTTTAAACCAGAGCATTTGGTCCTTAAGCTCTAGATCACCACTTCCCTAGATTTATGCCCTCACAAAATCTGCCAAATGAAATAAGCAGCAGTATTGCTGAATTCATTTTAGCTTGATGGAAAAAGGTGAAGGAGATAACTTTTGGTTCTTTCATTACATGGAGTTTTCTCGATGTCAGGTTTGATGTTCCTGGCAATAAAGCATCGTTGCGTAATAACTATCTAACAGTAACCTGTGAAGACATAAAATGGCACAGAAGCTAGCATCTGCCAGATAACTAAATAGTAAAAGACAAAATGATAACCAAAAAGGAACAAATGGAACAAATGATAACCGCAGAAACGCAAAACTCATACATTATTTAATAAAATCCCTTCATAAATGCCATGTGACTCTTCTAACCAATGAGCTACTAGGGGGAAATTTACTAAGATCAAATGGGTAAGATCGGTCGTATTTTTACCCAATCAATGTGAAATACGTTCATATTTCACACATCATATAATTTACTAAGGCTGAAATGTATATGATTTGTATTTTTTCCATTCGGATTTTCTAATAGTTCTAAAAAAAAAAATACACCATTGCTAGATTGCGTCCGTAAATCCCCATTTATTTCAATGGTATCGACAAATTTACTAATGATTCGTATTTTGGTTTATGTACGTATTTCAGTTATTTTACGTTCGTATGTTTTAGAAATCTGTATTTTTTCCGATTTTCAAATAGAACACGTTTTTGATGAGAGTTTCAAATCTGAACCAAGTCGAACAATCATCTGTGCTCAAGTGTGCTGCCGATAAAAGGGTCATTAAGCACAGAATTACCTTTCTCTTGCCTTTTACACCAATCGCAGCTTTTCACAGCCAGGACATTTTGGCATTTGGGGCTGTGACATACCTGATGCATTGTCAGCAGCGCAGAAGAAAACAATTGGAGGGTCACGAAACTGAGCATGATCAGCAGGTTTGCCAGGGGATATAGTCACTAAGTCGACATGGGGAAGGTCGACATGCTTTGGGTCGACCACTGAAGGTCGTCATGTCTGAAGGTCTACATGTCTAAAGGTCAACATTGGGGTTAGGTTGACAGTTAAAAGGTCCATATGGGGTTTTTCACTTCTTTTTAGCCGTCATGTGGCCGACAGGAGATATTTTATGTCCTACCATCCACTAGGGTGTGGTGGGAGAATAAAAAAAAATCCTAAAGCATGGCGAGCACAGCGAGCCACGCTATGGGACTTGGTGCACTTTTTTGGTGTCCATGTCAACTGTGTTGGCATTCAGGGCTAAAAATGTGAAAACACCATGTCGACCTTGCCGATGTCGACATAATGCACGTGTTGACCGAATGACCCTGCTGATCTAGCCCCATGTCGACCTTGACGCATGTCAACCTTTGTTGTCAACCTAATTGTCTGTCCAATGATCCATACCTGTTTATGGTAATTATTTTGCACAATAGAGTAGGACTTGCAGAAAAGTGGGGTCCCTTGAAGAGGGCTGCAGGCTTAAATGCATTGATCAATACATAAACTAAATCTCCACTGTTTATTATTACTATTATTAGTTAATTTAGTGAGTGCAGAGCCCCTGCAACTTCTAGATAGATAGATAGATAGATAGATAGATAGATAGATACAGACATATTTTTTTATGAGTACGAATGACTACACCACTATCATTGGCCTAATCAAGGATGGTGACGAGACCGCGTACAGGCATGCAGTGGAGAAGCTGACACAGTGGTGCAGCAGCAACAACCTCGATCTAAACCCCACCAAAACAGTTGAGATGGTGGTTGACTACAGGAAAAAACCAAATGCACTAGTCCCGCTAACAATAGCCAATGCAGTGGTGTCGCGGGTTGAATCCTGCAAATTCCTAGGGACAACCATGTCCAGCGACCTAAGATAGGGATTAAACATAACCACAAACATCAAAAAGGCCCAATAGCGCTTGTTCTTCCTGAGGCAACTCAGGAAATTCAACATCCCACAGGAGCTGCTGTGCGTATTCTACTCCGCCAACGTGGAGTCTGTCTTATGTTCCTCGGTCACAATCTGGTACGGTGGCGCTAGCGAGAATGACAAACAAAAACTTCAGAGGGTAGTGAAGACTGCTGAAAGAATCATAGGGACCGACCTCCCCCCGATAAGGGGTCTGTTCTCATCCAGAAACGCGCTGAGAAGATTGCGAAGGACAAGCTGCACCCCGGTCACAACCTGTTCGACATCCTACCATCCGGAAGACGGTTCAGGTCCATTCCCGTCAAAACGTCCAGATCCGCAAGAAGCTTCTTTCCGTTAGCCGTCTATCCCCTGAACAATCCAATCAAAGCGAATGCAATCCCAATATCAACAGCCAAACAATGTGTCCCTACCTGGTGACCTGACCACCATAGTTGTAGCTAGAAATGAAATGCATATAATGTCTTTATGTAATGTCTCCCCCCTTTTCATCCCTGCTTGATGCTGCACTGTCATCCACAAAAAATTCCTAGTGTGCGCAAGCATATATGGCCAATAAAGTTGATTCTATTCTACAACAGCAACGACGTAAATTATACTTACACGGTCGTATATTTTACAACACAAATACATATGTAGCCATTCAATGTCATAACAATACGAATATGAATGACATCAAACAAAATACGAATTCTTAGTAAATTTGCCACTAATTGTCTGTTTTTCTGATACAGTTCAGAAAAGTAAGCATATTTGTGATTGCCTGAAATGTGTTATTATTTATTAAGCTGGGTAAACACCTACAGATTTGTCTGTCCAATCTGTCTGGTGGAAACAAAAATCTGGTAATGTATGGAAGCATATGACAATCAACCATTAGCTCTCTAATGCTGAAATATTTTTTTCGTATAAATTTCCTAAATCAAATGGATTTAACTGATCTGTCTGAATGACCAGTAACAATTTCCCAGTGTTTGGTAGCAAATGCTGGATTGTCATTTGCTCCCGTACATTGCCAGATTTTTGTTCCCACCAGATAGATGGTGGGAACAGATAAATCTTTAGGTGTATACCCAACTGTACCCAAATGTGTACCCAACCTTACAGTTACCACCATATTTTTACATTTATTCTTATTTATTAATTAATCCCAAAGTGCACATACTTATAGCTCTTGCTTAGCCTATTTTCTTCTTCAGGATACGCTGTATTCGGGGCTTCAGAGGGAGTGGAGGCCAGGTACTGTCTCCTGGGCTCCAGTTTATCTATTGAGGGGGGTGACCTCAGCCAGCCTTGTTGGTGGGGCAAAACTTTCTCAGGTAGTCTTAAGAGGCTCTACAGCAGGCATTCACAACCATGGTCCTCTAGGCACACTAACAGTCCAGATTTTAGTGGGGTGTGGTACAAAAGGTGGCAGTTGGGAATCCCCCAGCCAGTTTACGACATCTGAATCCTGAGTGCCGCTACCCATACAGGGGTGCGCACGGAAAAATCCCTTGTGCGCTTGCTGTGCTGCAGGCTCAGTGGCTCACTGCACTCACCACAGGAGAATAGCCGCTGTCAGTCGGAATCCTCACTGTCGGGTATTTGAACATTCGGGATTCTGATGTCGTAATACTGACATCTGAATCCCGACTGTCGGGCCATCATCTGGCACCCGTTTTAGTGATATCCATGCTTGAGCGCAGGTAGATTAATTAGTAATCAGTTAATTTGATCACACTGTAAAAGAAGCACCCAGGCTTCTATAGGGCAACGCCAACTAATGATGGCATTGCCCACTGCTTGCAAACCTCCAAAAAGAGCTCGGTACTTGTGTATTTTGGCGGCGCCCGATTTCAGCATCGTACGATGAACGTATCGCATCGCATCGCATGCCATGTACCCGATGGCATGCGATGCAACGCGATTTTGACCCCCTATACGATGAAAAATCGTATAAGCACCCTAAAGGGTGCTTTTGAGCACCCTAATGGGTGCTTACAATGTTAAATGCACCCCCACGCCACCCCCCCACTATAAACGTGAACCCGAAGCGTGGCGAGCGCAGCGAGCCCGCGAGGGGCGGCGGTACGCGTCCTACGACCTTTTCATACCCCCACTATCCATGTCGGCGTGGAGTTGAGAATAGATTAGTGTGGCGAGCGTAGCGAGCGGACGCGGATACCTTCACAGGTAAACGCGTCCCTTCGCGGGCTTCACAGGTATCCGCGTCCCCTCGCTGCGCTCGCCACACTAATCTATTCTCAACTCCACGCCGACGTGGATAGTGGGGGTATGAAAAGGTCGTAGGACGCGTACCGCCGCCCCTCGCGGGCTCGCTGCGCTCGCTGCGCTCGCCACGGTTCGGGTTCACGTTTATAGTGGGGGGGTGGCGTGGGGGTGCATTTAACATTGTAAGCACCCATTAGGGTGCTTAACATTGTATAAGCACCCATTAGGGTGCTTATACAATGTTTAATCGCATTGCATCGTATGGCATTGTATGCCATGTACAATGGCATACAATTTGAAAATTGTATGCCATCGTACACTAACCAACGAAATCGCGTTGCATCGCATACCATCGCATGCGTTATGGTATGCGATGCGATGGGGAGCCGCCAAAATACACAAGTACCAAGAGCTCTCCTTTGGGGTTTTATTCCAAGCATAAAAGCAATAATAAACATTGTTATGCTTGCAAAAAATGTCAGGATGTATCACAAACATAATATGATGCTTGATGGATCCCTCTTAATAAATGAACAGTGATTCATTTGAAGCAATTAAACATATTGAATACCAATGGCCATTTAATTAAATACAGTTTTATAGTTTCTGCAAACATGTGTTAACTGCTCATATTGTTGTCATTATAAATGTGTTGCTACTAGAGATAACCTTTGATAATATGTGATCATTTATGCTCTTGACAAATTAGCCCAATGTAATGGCTGGGCAGAGAAGCATTATATCCGTAACCACAGGAGTCTCTGCTAAGACTTCACACTAAATTAAGTGCAATTATAAAATGGCATATTACATTACAAATTAATCACTCCGTATTCCCTCATTAGTGCACTTTAGGCACTGACTGAATATTTTTCTTATCATCGCTAATCTTTGGTGGCATTAATAAAATAAATCTGATGGACATTAGTCCAATGTTAGTATTTCTATGGGAAATCTTGCTGTAAATAATGATACGCTCTGAAATAGAAATGCTATCATGGGGTGCTTAGATTGCTTTCCTATTTCTTACTACTGTAATTACAAGTTATGACCTACCTGCATTTCAGAGGTCTGTCTATGGAAATAAATCAGATTCTTGCAGATGGACAAACTTTGAACATTTAAAACGTAATGGAATCCAAATTTTCCATGCATTCTACTAATTTGTGCAGCAAATCATGCCAGCGGCCGTCTCTGGGAGCAACACCGGGAAATACAACCAAGATTTCAGTGGACCAGTGCTGGACACCGCTCCACATTTTTTTGAGTGCCACAATCACTGTGCCCTGGAACTTCCAACACTGGGCTGATTAGGGGAGTATAGTCACACTATATACAGTAAATCTCTGAAAGGTTACATCCCCATCTCCTTTCGGGTCCTCTATTAAACACATTACTCCTTATAAGGTGTAATATCAGTGGCGTAACTGTGCCTCCGCAGCCCCCGCCGTGGCGGGGAGGCGCAGAGTAACTATGGGCGCCGGGGGGGCTGCGGTGCTATAGTTACCCGCTGCGCTGCTGCCCGGCCGCATCTGCGGTCACTGTCCCGTCACTCGCTCCCGGCGCCGGCTCCTGCTGATAATGAAAACTGACACTTAGATGGGACAGTGACCGCAGATGCGGCTCTGTCAGGTATGGGTATGGGGAGGGGCGCCGAGGGGAGGGAGAGAGAGAGGGGGAGGGGGGCGCCGAAAAAGTTTGGCGGGGGGGCGCAAAATATATAGTTACGCCACTGGGTAATATACCCAGAGACTACACACAGTAAAGGAAACTACTGAAAGATCTCACCCCAATGCCTCTAAAGGTCCCCTGCCACTATACATTGAAAGGGTGCTGCTTACGGGAATCCACCTGAATCACACCTTTTGAGCACTGTCTAATAGCCACAAGGTCAATAAACATTTGGACCGACAAATTACTCAGAGAATTAATCTCATATGAGAGTTTGGCCTGGTGTATCTGGATGCATAAGAGGTGCTGATACATTACTACTCTGATAAGAGAAGTGGATCTGGTGAATCTGTATAGATTATAAGGGTGATATTTAATAGGATGAGAGATTCAGAATGGGAGAGATTTAGTAAGAAATCTCCAGTTTTTTTTAAAGCCGCAATCATTTACACTGCAAAACCAGTATGATTTTGCAGTGTAAATGATTGCCACTTTTTTTAAAAAAAAAACTGGAGATTTCTTCCCAAATCTCTCACTTTCTGATTCTCTCATCCTATTAAATATCACCCTAGGTGCCAGTTGTGCAATAGATGTATCAAAGGAGATGAAAATACAGGTTAAACTTAATGGACTAATGTATTTTTTTAAACCTCACCAACTATGTTACTATGTGTAGGTGCCTGTTAAGCATAACACTGCTGGGAGAACTGGATATGGAATAACTGGATGGATCATACAGTAGGTGCCAGTTGAACCTACACTACTAGGAGAACCAATTGATTGCATAGGTGCCACTTGTACACTATACTGTTAGATGAGCCATATCAGGTCTAGATGGAAGGATCATAGGTGCCAGTTGAGTATAAAATGCTGGAAGAGATGGGTCTAGTGTGGTTTTACCAGAGCTTGGCCTTGACAGATCATTGACTTGGCTAATTATGGACAATTCTTATTTTTCAGGGGAGGTCCTGTATGTGGCTGCACTGATTTTGATTTTTATTATATACAATATTAAGTTAAATCATTCATCACCATTCTTTGTGTACTTTGATGATGTTTTGGCATGTACAGAATATGCAAATTCAGTGCATCCTGTCCTCTTTTGGTCATGGATATATTTCTGAAAGGATAATAACGATAATAATAATAAAATAATAATAATAAAACATTCTTAGTAAATAAGTAAAATCAGTTAAGCCAGAAAACTTTTTATTTTTTTTATTTAAACAGTTGAAATTCTAGATGTCATTCTACCTATGTAAATTCTCTATTATGTTGATGCCACAGCTCATTCACGGTATAATCACAAAAAGGTTTATTAAAATAGCTTTAAATTCTATGTCATATATAAAAGAATACAATAAAGCTATAAAACAAAACAATCTCAGTAGATAATTCTGCTTTGCCAATGGCTTCTCATAAGATTTTTAATAGTCACTATCAGCAGATATTCTTCAATGGAGCTATTAATCTTTTCATTGCCTTCAGGCATACAGCGTCAATCAGAGTTGTACAGAGGACACTGAGATATAAACCAAGTAATGAAAGTCAGTATCCCAGTTCACTATAATATATGCAAAAGCTGTGTGTCACCGTATTATGCAAAAAAGAGAGGAGTCGCCATGGTTATATTAGTCATGCTGAAATTTGTACAGGTAGAGCATAATTCTTTGTGTCAGACTTCAGCCATGTAAGTAGCTACATTAACTGTTCAATGTTTCCTAAAGGTTCCTAAGGATTATCAGAGAATACAGTATGTCACGCAAAAGGTACGAGCACAATACAGGTTGAGTATCCCTTATCCAAAATGCTCGGGACCAGACGCATTTTGGATAATGGATTATTCCGTATTTTGGAATATATTTATATTTCAATGCGGTATCTTGCTTTATACAGATGTAGCCCCTGCCATCCTTGGCCGGGGCTCGCCAGACCCTCCCCACTGGCGAGCGCCAGTGGACAGGGGCTACACTGAACTGGGACGCGCGTGCGTCTCACACTGCATGTCCCTGCCCGTCTCCGCTTCAGGGAGTCGGGCAGGGTTAGGGGGGCGCTCGGGGCGGCGAGGGGTACCTGCGGCGACGACCGGGACCGGAGGCAGGCTCCGTTGCCAGGGGGCGCACAAACGTCTTGTGTGCGCGCACCCCCTGGCGGGGATGGCGTGATGGCGGGGCTGGCGTTAGAAATGCCAGCCCTGCAAAGATGGGACAAGCCCATCTGTATATGTTGAATAAACACATCAAATACATGAAATACACACAAACATATATTTTATTTGTGCATGAAACAAGGTTTTAAAACACGAAACAAAGGTTGTGTCCTATCTCATTTGAATGCCAAACAATCATGTCCTTGAACATATTTAGTGCCAGTTACTTGTTTTACCCTCAGTAGTGCCAGTTACAGATGTAGACAGTAGGTTTTTGGCAAAAAATAAAAAATCAAAGTAAATTTTAGAGACTGGTTTTCAAAAATTTTTTGGGGATAACGGATATATGGATAAGGGATACTCAGCCTGTACTACAATACAACAACTGCAAATGTTAATATAATTGTTGGCTCTATTAGGTAGAATTACATTTCTAGATACAGATTTTTTTATTTTTTGCAATTTGGAGCATGATGCCTAATAACTACTGCACCGTATTTAAAAATAATCATTCATAAGTCGCAGAGGTCATCTGAAAGTCTATGGGCATATTTATTCATTATGGGATTTTAGACTCAAAAATGATAATCTCTTATCACCACTTATCGCTGCAATAATAAAGTGTTCCTAAATGTACTGCAAAATACTCAGATAGAAGCCCGGCCCTGCAGTGTGCCAGAAATGAAGTGATTGCTAACAGTACAGTACCTTCACTTCTCCTCAGGGGCTGGCTGGCAAATTTTAACCTGGGGGGCAAGTCCAGAGCACTGGCCCATAAGTAATAGCGCATCATTAAATGGAGTTTTTTTGTTTAATACCACAGTCTGCTCCCCCTGCCAAATAATACCAGGACACCACAGGCTGCTCCCCATGTATAAAAAGAATAGGACACCACAGGCTGCCTCCCCTGCATAATAAAACCAGGACACCACAGGCTGCTCCCCCTGCATAATAAAACCAGGACACCACAGGCTGCTCCCCCTGCATAATAATAGGAGGACACCACAGGTTGCTCCCCTGGCCGCAACCAAAGGCTGCTCCCCCTGTATAATAACAGGAGGACACCACAGGCTGCTCCCTCTGCATAATAACAGGAGGACACCACACGCTTTGAATGCAGACATAGTCTATATTTTTGTTTGTCATTTAGATAATGTCACCTTTCGTTGGTCTCCGGGTGTGTGCTGCAGCTCCCGCTTCTCTGCCCTTTCCTACGCCGCGGCCACCTCCACCCCCATCCTCCGCCCGCCAGCTCCTCACCCCACGTCAGATACACGGGTGGGCGGCATCATGCTGTCACCCGCTGCGTCACCACTTCCAGTGAGTGACAGCCCCTAGAAGAGGAACTTCCTTTAGTTAGGGGCCTGGACATGTCCTCAGTGCCGAAGCCTTGTGGCCAATGTTCCCTCTAATTTTACGAAGGCTGTGTGCGGCAAAAGATTTTGGCTGTGCAACTTTGGAAGGAAAATTAAATTTTATAAATGACGTTCAGCATTTGTGTTAACTTTACTTCAAAATGATATTAAACATTTAAACATTCAAAACACAGCACACAATGTAGTTAATGGGTGAAACACACATTAATTGAGTCCACAACTGCAAAAAGGGACCACTGCTGCTTTGTGCGCTCTGTTGTAATGTCTGTGCGCACGCTCGTCGAGTTGTGTGCGCTTGCACGTGCGCACAGTTTAGAGGGAACACTGCTTGTGGCCATGTACTGAAAGCCGCGGCCAGCACCGTCAACAGGAGGAGGAGGAGGTAGACAATACGCTGCGCCACCAGGCGGCCCGCAGCAGTAACTTATAAAGTGGCCCGGGGGCACATGGCACCCTGCCCTTCAGCCCGCCACTGCTTCTCCTCCACGTGCTCATTACTGTTACTGTATGTGTTTGAAAAATTACAGAAGCTGATTGGCTGGAGCTCCATTTATCATTTGTGTACCACTTGAGCAGGGGTAAATGGGGGGGTCTGCTTGATGCAGGTAAATTTTAAATTTTTCTGTGGCCATATTTTTGAGAAAGCTGCACATACAGGGCAATATGTCAGGAAGGAGAACCATCATCTGCATACTGACTCCAGACCTCTTCCCCTTTTTGACATTGTTTGATATTGTTCAAACCAGCCATCACCTCTTCACTGGGATACTCTGATTGAGACTTCTCTTGCAAACATACCATCATTGTGGTTTAACAAGCCTAGTGAGCCACAACCTATTTCCTCTGGTAAAAGCTGAGACAAAAACACTTCTAGTCCATAACACCTACCACACTGCTTCATACTCAGGTGGATGGTAATTTTCTTTGTTGCTTGTGACTCATAGGGGTGTATTCAATTATTTTTGCGAGCTGTGACAGTGAGCAGTGTTGACTGCTCACTGTCACAGCTCGCAGGGTCAGTATTCAATTGACCCTCTGCACACGTCATTTCCCCCTTGCTAGGTTTTTGTAGCAACGGGGAAACAGTGTGTGTGGCCACTAAAACAGCGAGGCTTGTGGCTATATGTAGCGGGCTCCCTGCATTAGCCAAGAGCCTTGCTGTTTGGGGGAAACGTCGCCATCCCGTGAGGATTCCAACGGAACGTAGAATAGGGTGTGCGGTCGGCTAGGGGGTTAATTGAATATGGCCCATGGACTGCTATATTGCCAGAAGGCATAATGGGAACGGACTTACCTAATGGTCGCAAACTAGGGGCAGACTATTAAGTGCAGATGTGTGTTTGTTCTTAATGGGTCATATATTTTTTATGTATGTCTAATTTATGTGTATTTGTATAAAGATTATCAAATTTGTGAAATCAATCCAATTGGTGGATTTGTTTTTATTCACTTAGTGCTGCTATTGGTTTATTTCTATTTTTGGAAGTGTACATGTATGTTTGGTGCAAAGGTGAGCTTTTCTGACCTAAAGACATCACTGGGTGTGGTTTCAAAATAGAGCCCCTGTGCACACTGGAGGCATGGCCTCTCAGGAAGCAGATGTGGCATCATAAATACTGCATGATCATAATGAACTATCTGCATTTTAAATAGGGGAGAAAGTTGATCAACCTATGTAGGTTGGAACTTGGGCCGCTTTGTATGGGCTGGATCTCAGCAGCTTCTGAAAAGGAGCAGGGTAGTTAGTCCTGCATAAGGAATAAAGAGCAAACAACAAGAAAGATTAGCAGCGCTCAATGGCGTAACTAGAGCCCCCAGCCCCCGCGGTGGCGGGGAGGCGCTTAGTAAGTGAGGGTGCCGGGGGGCTGCGGGGCTATCGTTACCCACTGCCTCCCCTTAATGCCGCCACCGGTACCTGCTGCTGTGCCGCATCAGTCTGCGGTCCCGGCCGTGTCTCCCTGCTCTCCGGGCTCCTGCTAATGAAAATGGACACTTAGAAAATGGCTGCCCCGTACTGCAGACCGTTTTTGAGGATGCTAGAGGAGGTGCAGGCCTCATCTAGCATCCTTAAAAACGGTCTGCTGTACGGGGGCAGGGGTAAAGGGGGGTGCTGCCAAAATGTGCGGCGGGGGGAGCTTAAATAATAGTTACGCCACTGGCAGCGCTGGGTACTCATACTGTAAGTACCTTTGAATGGAAAAATGTACAAACAATTGGATGGACTTCACAATTTTTTAATAATACAAATAGTAACACACTAATAAAAAAACAGTGTAAAAACCTGGGCCCTTATTCTGATCGGTGCGGACTTTTCCGAATTCTTTCGGATGGCGTTTTTTAGCCTTCTGCGCATGCGTGGAGAACGCGACGCGCATGTGCCATGCATGGTCTCCGTACTTGTTCTCACTAATACCGTACAGAAATGTGCACCGCAATCATTCGGCCAATATGGGTGTGTTATGGGCGTCATGCGGAATGACACAGGGGCGTAGTTTCAAAGTGGGCTAAACTGGGCGGAAACATGGGCGGACACGGGGGAGTACACACATTTTGGTAGGCGTGCATTCGGACAGCACGCCGAATGCACGCGAGCAAAAAGGGAAGAAATGTGCGGTGTCAAAAAGGTTACTCTTGCTTTGCGGACACCACTCGGTCATGCGCTAGGCAATCGGAACGCCTAATCAGGACGAACGCACCTCAACCAATGTCACCTGAACACAATACAATCACATACTTTACCCATTACTTGTTAATTACACGCTTCTCACTGCTACAATTGGAAGCATTGCAGCTTAAAGGGAACTTTACATGCTGCACTTGTCACACACTTTTACACTGCAAATAATGCACACAACTTAATATTAATACTACTAATACACATGGCACTTGTGCATGTATTAATTAATACAGACATTTGGGGGGCCAACATAAAATTTATTAAAGAAACTTTGGTACAAATTTCAAAACCATAACAAAACAAATGGTACCATACCAGGACAAAAATGACATAATATATAATAAATAGCCACAGCAGAATCATTGGGAACACATCAGGTGGCTTCACAACAAAAGTACAGCACCAACACTTCAAGTACAGCACACAGTAATGGTAGCCGAAACAGGGCAACAGGTGAACCAAACATGACATTTGAACCGCGGGCAAAAGTGGTGACCCTGGGCACGGATTTGGACACAGGATGCTGACACACACAGCTCAATGGAAGATTTGGGAAGACATAACGGAGGAGATTAATGGGGACACAAGTTCATTTGCGAGCACGTTTGCCCCTGGCAGGCTCCTTGCCACGTGCAGCAGCTCTTCTGCCTCGTCCACGGCCAGAGTCCGATGGTGGCTCATGTGGAGCACATGCTGGTGAGGGGGTGGATCTTCTTCCCCCTCTGGCAGCAGGGAGTGATGAGGTTGGTAATGCACCCGAAGCGGGTGACATTAGGGCCCTATTGCTGTTAACTAGCTCCACCATAAGTTCATTATGGCGGAGGAGGAGGTCGTTTTGCCGCAGGGCTTGATCAGCCAGCACCTGCAGGCTACCAGCAATAGCTTGGTGGCTGCCAGCCATAGCTTGCTGGCTGGCACTCATAGCCTGCAGGCTCTCAGCAATACTCTGCTGGCTGGTGGTCAAACCCTGCAGCACCTCCTCGGCCCTACGCACCCGCTCGAATGCCGACTCTCCCTGCTGCACAATACTATCCAGCACACGGCCCCACATGGACAATTCAGCCGGGGACAATCCCGGCTGCTGCTGCACGGGCCTGCTACTGGGGCCAGGTGGCACAGACTCCACAACCTCCTCAAGAGAATCTTGACCAAGCGGTGGCGATGCTGTTGAACGAGAAATTACCAATTACCACACATTCCATGCCAAATTTAAAACATCTACTTATGGCCTGGCAAATAATTACCTTCAAGAGTAGAAGCCATCACTTCCGCTGGGGACTCGCTGTCTATAGTGCTCACCCCCCGGACCTCCTCCACTGCAATACAGCACTGGGCCATCTCTTCCAGGGGGGTGAGCTCCAGCTTGGATGGCATGGGGCCAGCCCCAGAGGTCTGGCTGTGTTGCCACCGCTCGGTCAATTTCTTTTTGAGGTTGCCTTTGAATTCGTGCCACCTGCAATCAAAGTGTACATATTAATACATGTAACTCCTCATGTTTGCTGTAGCACCCATTGCAATCTGAAACATAATACAACATGTGCCTACTGACACCAAACTTACATTATATTCATTTTTCATACCAACCCTTAGAAGATACAAAAACAGTCACCCTCCAATAACTATCAATTCAATGTCATGGCCAACATGTCTGTGCCTCCAAGCAACGTGAACACCCATTGCCCAACTCCATCTAATATTGAATGTTAACATTACTGGACTTGTACTACTTAAATGTAACACACATGTACTTGCCTCTTCTTAACGTGCTCCATCTGACGAACTTGTGGAGCCACTGCATTAATCTCTGCCGTTATCTCCTCCCAGATCTTCCATCTCCTTGTGTGTGTCAACTTCACCGCTGGACACTCAATTAAATCACGTGCCCGGGTCACCAGGATGTCAAGCTCCCGCGGTTCATATGCCATGTTTCGTGTTGTTGGTTCCCGTGTTGCCCCACTGCGGCCACGGGCACTGCCACGGCCACCGGTTGCTGTACCTGAAGTGCTGGGCTGGCTACTCTGTTGGGAAGCCACCTGCTGTGTTCCCAATGATTCTGCTGAAGCTGAGGATGGCCCAGCTGCTGATTGGCCTGATGTTGATGGGCCATCTGGGTCCTCTGGGTTGAGGGGGACATAGGTGGTGTTGGCCTCCATGCGTGCCAAGAGATTCTGCACCACCTGGTCTTCCTCTGACTCTGAGCCTGGCATGTTTGCAACAACTGTTTGCCTTTCTAGGACAACTTTAAATACTATTTCTGTAATTGGCGTTAATCAGCTGCAACCTGCGTTCCGTACGGCCGCTTCCCGTACGCCAGCGTCAACCGTGCGGCGCATACATCCCGCCCCTTGGTGTTGAAAAATATTTCCCAAAAACATGGCAAACTCAGTAAGTCTGATTTATTTGCTAAATGCAGATTCCAACACCAATGACCAAATACAACTGAGGTCAGACATGCAATGTATATTTGAATGTACTTCTGTACTGTGCACTTGTTTGCTATGTAGTACAACTGACACTACTCATTCCATATGTCAATCCAGTCCACCACTTAGCCACAAGTAATCAGTGCTAGCATCCAAATCACATGTGAAAGCACTCCACATTCAGGTTAGATACTAGCTACTTTTCATTCCACCTCTGTAGTAGGGGCCAGTAGAAGGTAAGTGTACACATGGCAGCATGTGGAGTTAGGTGTAAGTGTCTAGAGATGCACACTATTTCACCAGTTGCTTAGACCCATGTTTGGTGAATGTTATAGATTAGATATAATGTGTTTCCATCTTATTTTACACTGTTTAGGATGGGTGTGCGATGCAATGGGTTAGCCGTCTGTTCGGGCGCATACACGCTGTTAGTGTACAAATGAACAATAAAGTTAATACCAAATATCACTCTGATCAACCAATGACAGCACATGATTGTTTGATTTGTGCCATTGCTAAGATGGCGGCTTATGGCAGAGCAGCACCCTTTTCTGCAGCCGAGCTGAGGACACTGGTCTCCGTTATGGAGACCAGGCTGGGTCGTGCGGGCCCATTTATAACGAATAGGCAGAAACGCTCTGCCTATGCGGTGGCCCGCCGGCGGATATACGCCCGCACCCATGTGCGGTGGACCATCGCTCAGCTTGAGCGGCGGTGGTCTGACCTCCGGCGCAGGGAGCCAGAGAGGCTTCAAACCATAAGGGCCAGCATTGCTAGATGTGAGTATTTCAACAGTAAATGTGGATTTGTACATGATTGCTGACATTATTTAATCCACTAAGGTCAGCAGCCTGTTCATGAGTTAAACATGGCATACAATATATGAGTGCTACTTCCTGATTGACACCCTGTAATGGTCATAAAATATGTTATTGGGGAGGATTAATGCTTGTGATGCTTACAATGGCCCAAATGTCACAGCATACCTGCCATGTTACAGGCTGTGTTTTGTAAAGGCCACTGAGGAGCTGTTTGCATGTACAAGTATCAGTACCTCTAACCTTTGCATTTATAGGTTGATAAGGCTTAATACAAATTACCACTAATTGGCACTTTTTTGATTTTTCCAAAACACAGCACGTGCACGAGCTAGGCAGGCCCGGGAGGAGGCAGAGGCGGGCCAGGCCCAGGAGGAGGCAGAGGCGCCCCAGGCCCAGGAGGAGGCGGAGCCAGCGATGGGCGAGGAGGAAGAGAATGAAGAGGGGGTGGCAGAGGAAAGTGATGGAGTGGAGGAGGCTGAGTGGCCAGTGGAGGCAGAGGTGGCAGCTGAGGAGGAGGTCGTGCCGGCCGAGGAGGCCCAGGAAGAGGGGGAGGATGAGGAGGCCTGTGAGGTGGAGCAGGCGGCCGAAAGTGGTATGTATACATAAAGATTCGTTATTCCTTTTGTCATCCACTATTTGATATGTAGCACTGTTGATTCAAATGTGTTTGAAAATACTATAAAGGCAAACAACAAATTGGGTAGCAACAGACACACTTTGGGGTTAGATAGGGTGCCCAAACCATCCCTTTCATCCTGGACACATATTAATGACACAGGTTGTGCGGATGGCTTTCAGGTCGAATTGAAGTGCCACTGAACCTGTGTAGTTAATCTGTATCCAGGAAGAAAGTGATGACTTGCTCATGTAAGGGTTACATGTCCCTGCTGGCTGCATACAATCTGTAGGCTCATATAGGTGAGTAGAGTTTACTGGTGAATGATCTTTGTAAACTAGATTCAGTATGGCATAAATGTAGTATGGCCAGGCGTGGCTTAGACTAGAGTAACAAGTGGTGAGTGCCCCTGGGCCCTCCTCTAGCTAACCACCCCCTGCGGTCTGCATGTATGTTTTTCACCATAATTGTGTGTGTATTTGGTCTTAGTAATGCTTTTGAGCATGGGAGTGGGTTAGTGCTGCAGCTTCCCCTAACTGGCATTCTGACAATGATTTCTGGAGCAGACCATCAGCAGCCAAGCCATGCTTGATTGCACAAATGTACTGAGCATTCCGGAGAGTTGTGTAACTCCCCTGCCAGGCTCCATCATATAACCGACACTGAACTTTGTTTGCAGAATTGTGATTGGTGCAGCACGTGGCATGCTTCTCAGAGCTTAGTCATGGGTGGGTTTGGATTGAGAAGGAGCAGTATGACTGTGAGGTGTTCTACAGAGTAAAGGGTAGAGGGCCAAAATCAGGCTTTCCATGTAGTATGTATGCATGTATGTATAGGTGTATGTCTCATATATATAGGTAGATATGTGTGTATATATATATAGTTATATATAGAGATATATATATATATACACACACACCTCTCAGAATGCATGTTAAAAATGTAGGTTTGACTATGTTAAATGTATGCATGAATTTCATTAGTCATTTTTCATTTTGAATTTCCTCCACAGATGAGCCTGCCCAAGCAGAGGAGGGTCGCCGTGGGGCCCTCCTTAGAGTCAGAGGCCTGATGAGGGAAATGTTGGTTCTAATGGACAAAATAATTGATGGGGAAATTTGATTTTTTTTTTTTTACCGTTCTGTAATTAATAAATCGTTCTTTAAAGTTGAAAGTTGTCAGTGTTTTTTTCTAACATGCTAAAGTATATGTGTAAGTTGTTTAAAATGTTTAAAACAAGCAAAATGTACATAGTGTATCTAGATGTATGTTAGGGTCACATGCTGTAAGGGTTAATGTGTGTCATGAATGTAGTAGGAATGTGGGTCAGTATAGATGAGCATTTAATTGATTGAAATTGCTAACAATCCCTTTTTCAGGAGGTTGCCTAATAGCCTAAGTGGGTCATGTGATCGCTGTGTGTACTCAGTACAAAAGTGTTGGATTGTGCGTAAATACTCCGCATCGGGGCGTACGGACAGCTTCCCGTACGTTCTGACGCGGTAAGACCGTGCTTGTGCGGGAAGACCGTGCAAGAATCTGTACGTTTCCACCGCACACGCACGGTTTGTATGTCGTCCGTACACACGCCCTGTTCTTAAAGAGTGAGTCCGTCCGAATGCGGAGGACACGTGGGCATTTCTACGGACGATGCACGCACGCCGCCGCACAGCGTGGCGTGCGGCCCGCACCGTAAGAATTCGGGAATATCCGCACCGATCAGAATAAGGGCCCTGGTGACAATATTGCAAATAAAGGCGATAATCCACACACACTTCCAATGATGGAAGAGTGTAATGGTAGTCCGTTCCTAGTTGTATCCTGATATGGAGAAATGGAATAAAGAACACCCCTGGCTATTTTTGGCATAGAGTGAGTGTCCCTTAAGTATCCACATGCTATCCCAAAGAGTCAGATTGGAGGGTGGGTGTAGCAGCAAAACACTGACGTGTTTCCCTACACCAAGTAGCTTTTACAAAGATTCCCAGCCACCATAATGCAGCAATCCACCTTTGAAAAAGCGATCTGGTGTAGCGAAATGCGTCAGTTTGCTGCTACACCCACCCTGCAATCTGAATCTTTGGGATACCAGTCCAAACCAACCCTGCAGGAGACCACCACCAACTTTGGTATTTAACACCACGGACATCATCTCCTAAACCCCCTATGGTCACTCACTCTGGAGCTAGAGATACAATTCAACATCTCCCTGCAGCATCAATTCCAGTGAACTTTGGGTACTTTTCCTAACATGGGCTGACACTCACTCTCTGCTGAGAATACCTAATGGTAATTATATCATCTTTTTTGTTGTTGTTTGCTCTTTCTGCATTTTAAATGCCTGTTAACAAAAAAAAATTAAATCTCAGAAATGACTACAAAATAAGATTGTAAGAATTACTTTAATATACAAAAAAAAAGGCGTTTTAGTGTGCCATGCTCATTGCTGAAAAACAGGAACCTTTCCAGGGTCAAGACTTTAAACAGAAGATAGTCCTTGGAAATTAAGGACAGTTGGTAACATTAGTATTATCATTACTGGTATGTCATTAGTGCACCAACTGTCAGTGTCTATTGAGATGTTTTTAATATTTGCGTACACTATGTTCATTCTTCTGAACAGTTCAAGTGCATACACACTGGGCGTTTTTGCCCAGCATGTATGCTGACCGAATGATGGGGGAAATCGCTCATTGCATACACATTGAGTGATTTTCACTCGTCCAATCGATTTTCCCATGGGTGAAAGACTTTCCAAAGCATGATGCTATGGAAAGCTGTCCACCCCATTGCTCATCTGCTGGTAATACCAGCAGATCAGCGGCCAGGCCAGTGATGATGCGGGAGCGCAAATCAGTGCTCACCGCTGCCCGATACACACTGGGCAGCTTTTGAGCTGAAAGCAGCTCAAAAGATTAAAGTGAGCTGTTTTCAGCTCAAAATTGCCCAGTGTGTATGGGCCTTTACTCTTGAGGACCTGTAAACCCAAAGAGGGTTAGAAAGTTATTCTGCAATGTTAAAGTATTTTTTTTTTTCATTTCCTAATCATGTGTTGATTCTGCAAAAGTATGTTAAAAGATTTCACACTAATTATAGAATATAAATTAGGTAATGAATATATTTTCCCGGCTTGGATTTATGCACATGGTACAGTAGAAGATTATCAGAGCATGAAATATTAATTAAAAAGAGAGAAAGAGACTTGTTTTGACACATTAACTTCTGTTGGAGGTGGTAGGTCAAAGGTCAGTTGTTCTTGGTATAAACATTGTCTGTGCTGTACCAATACCCCCTAAGATATATATACAGTGGGGCAAAAAAGTATTTGGACAGTCACCGATTTTGCAAGTTGACCCACTGTACTGTATATGTCTAGTGTCTGATTGCGCATCTCCGAAACACTGCCATTTGTTGGAATCAAGTGCAACTACATCTCTTTCTCTCACATGCACAAATACAGAGGCAATCTCAAGTAAGCAGATTAGCTTTCAAAGCATTTGCTTCAACCGGGCTTACTAATAATCAATATTTATTCTAAAAAATAATTTTAGTTTTGCTTGATGAGTCTAAAGATTAATAGTAATACTAATGATATGCACACAGTACCTCACAACCGCCCCAAGTTCAGTGGGAAAGCGTTCTTTGAGAGCTTTGTCTTTCTGTCACAATCAAAACTGAGTTGTCATGATTGCTGATTAGGTGTGGAGGTGGAATGTGGCCAAGATACTGACAGTCAGGTCTTCAATAGTCAGAATACCAACAGTGGGATCCTGAAGGTCAGAATCCTGCCGGATCCCAACATAAGTAATGGGGGGCTAGGATTAAGCACTAGGGGGACGCTTAGGGGTAGATGTGTTTAGTGGGAGGGGCCGTTAGGTTTAGGCTGTGGAGAGATGGGTTAGGGTTTAAATACTTATCAAGATCTGTTTGGATTTTTGCTGTTGGGATACTACTGGCAGCATCCTGACCATCGAGTTACTGACTGCCAGGATTTCATACCCAACCACATTCACTACTGCTATGCATACTGATCGCATTATTATCAGTGTGTAGACTGTTGGGGTCTAAAGAGACATCTTGCAAAGGCATGATAAGCCCCCTATCCCCTCCAGTAGCCCTGACCCCACAAACAGATTTCATCCAATAATGGAGTGATGGTATTATTTATTTATTAACAGTTTCTTATATAGCGCACACATATTCCACAGTGCTTTACAGAGAATATTTGAACATTCACATCAGTCCCTGCTTCTGAATGCACCATGCAGCCTTTTTTTTTAAAGGGGAAACAACGTGGAACCTACTCATAAACCCTGTTGTCTTGTCTGTGCAATCCCGTACCCGAAGATACCCCAAGTGGGTGGAGAGACTTAGCTCTAATACCAAGATACCCCACACCAGGTTTTAATGTTTCTTTCAACCCACAAAACATAAAAACTATGAACTCTATGTAAAGTAGGATGCATTTTACGTAAAGAGGCAAAAAACGTTACTAAAAATGAGGTGCATCTTGTGCAGTACGGAAGGTGGACACATTGATATACGGGTGCCGGATGACTGCCTGGCAGTCAGTATACCGACATCGGAATCCCGACTGCCAGAGCTCCAACAAGGGAGAACCTGACTGACAGGGGCTATTCTCCCTTGTGGGGGTCCACGACCACCATAGAGGGAGAATAGAACCTGTGGCGAGTTAAGCGAGCCCCCGTGCCCGCAAGGGGCTTCTTTGCGCTCGCCCCCTGTCAGAGCACCACCAATTGGGATTCCGATGTTGGTATACTGGCTGTCGGGATAACGATTGTCGGGCAGTCATACCACACCCTCGATATACATCCAGCTAAGCATGCCTAGCTTATGAACCAGGTTTACACCAGGAAACAATAGTAATGTACTAGTTAAAAGCCCTTTAAAATGACAGCTTCTACAATGTACTTTCACTTTGAGCTGTGACCGTTTTTAGAATAGTTAATAGCACTACCACTCCTGGCGCTTAAGGATAATTGGTTTAGATAGGCTAGAGTTATTATATTCAAATAAAGGTGTATATATATATATATATACAGACCAATAATCCAATCGCGCTAGATACAGAAAGAATTAGACTATTGGCAGCCTTACCACAGTGTCCCTAGAGGGTTAGGGGACAAATACAACAATCTAAACACACAATTGTGGTATGGCGCCTAAATTGTGTTAGTTTCAAGTCCATATATGGTGTTTATCCAAATTGACAATCAATGAAACTGCTGTTTTTCTCCAGATATTGTTTTATTGTTTCTTAGAAGTTCACAGGAAACAGGTAAAAAACTCCCGACGCGTTTCGTCTAGCAAGACTTCATCAGGGGAATACAATATACATCGTTCTGAGTGTGTGTTTATTAGCCTCCCCAGTTGAAGTAGGACACACCAGAGAGAGACAATATTCCCAGCCCAAGTGCAAAGGAGAATTCACCACACCTTCTCTTGGGATTCTGTTGGAAATTATACCACTGGGGAAGACAATTAGTCTTCAATTATTTTTAATGGTCTCATGCACTTAGGTGACCAAAGCACCTTAAAAAAATCTTTTTTCTACGTGTTAATTAATAAACACACACTCAGAACGATGTATATTGTATTCCCCTGATGAAGTCTTGCTAGACGAAACGCGTCGGGAGTTTTTTACCTGTTTCCTGTGAACTTCTAAGAAACAATAAAACAATATCTGGAGAAAAACAGCAGTTTCATTGATTGTCAATTTGGATAAATACCATATATGGACTTGAAACTAACACAATTTAGGCGCCATACCACAATTGTGTGTTTATATATATATATATATATATATATATATATATATATCTGCACTCATATAAAGTGAATGTCACCTGCTGTAAGTGGCCCAAAGGATTTGGTCAGAAATCCATATATAACAGACCGGGGGCGGGATTCTCTAAACTAAAAATGCAGTAAAAACTCCGTTACCGCATTGTGGGATGCTCTAAAGATCCACCACCGGGTGGTAGCTGGCGATGCCCCAAAGAAGCCTATGGGCTTATACCGCGACCCACCGCCACCCCGAACGGACCCCCACCGACTCCCCCTCATCTGTGTCCGGGCAGCACAGCGCTGTGCTGCCTGGACCTGTGACCTCCTCCTCCCTGCAATAAAAATCTTCTTCCGGGTGGAGGGAGGAGGAGGAATGCTAGCCCCCCTCAGCAGCACAAGCCGGGTAAGGGAGGGAGGGGGGAGCCGACGGGACCCGCTGGCCCACCACAGAGGAAAGCTCTTAAGGCAAGAGCTGTCCTTTGCCATAATTATTGCATATGTTAGAGCATATGCGATAATTATGTCAGCGCTAGCCTGCGAAGTGCTGCGAAAGGGGGGGGGCGCGGATGTTAAAGCAACCCGCCCCAAGAGATGGAAGATTATGAACACGACGACTGGTGTATAATCGGTATATATGATAAAATAAGAAATATCTTTATTTAAATAAAATATTTATTTTGAGTTTGCATGCTCTGTCAGTCACAACAATTAACCCTTTGAGTGCCAACATCTCTGTGAAAGACGTTCAAAATGTCCGCTAAAAATTCCAGAGTTGCTCACATTTGAAGTGTGGGATTAGGGGTAGTACCTGTCCTGTGCCCAACCCCTCCCTACAAACTTTGTGAGGTGAGTAACTAAATACATTAATTGGAAACTTCAGAATGCTTGATTAGTCATGGAGGGAGGGGAGTGCCACGGTTCCTGAGCAACTTTCAACCCATTTGATTCTAATTAAAATTTGGATTTTTTTTTGGTGCTTTTGAAAAAATAACCCCCCTTCTTATTTTAGAAAATGAAAATCCTAGCACCCATCTGAATAGAAAAATTGTCACCCCTGTGGGAGAAACCAAGGTGCAAGGTTTTTGCTATTCTCGCCCTTAGGGCCTAATTCAGACCTGTTCAGACTGCAGCCTAGTGAATAGGTAAACGCTGCCCGCCGCCCGGCCGACCACTGCCACCCTGCCTAGCGAATCCCCGCATTTGCATGCAAGGGCATGTGTATGCTTACACATCCCTTGCATGCGGTTGCACGGGAAAAAAAAAAATCCGTTCGGAGATAAAAGTCAGTCTAGACTTTTATCTTGCCCGGAGATGGCTGATTCGGGGCAGGTGCTGATGTCATGTCATCTATAAGAATGGAGAAGATACGTTAGGAAATGTTTTCTTATTTGTCATATATTAGTATAATAAATTACTATAACTAGTTGTTACACTATCATTGCTGCTGTTTGTATTTTATTTAACATTGAACGTCTCCTTTAACTCTCAAGTGAATTCAGAATAAAGGCTTTTCTTATGGCAACAGACATGATAAAATTGTACCATCCAGAACGTCATAGTTTTTTCCTTTATTTATGTCTCCACATTGTTTTGCACTAATAATTTCAACACTACTAATTTGCTGTACTCTCTAGATATACTGTGTGCACAGCATGTTTCTGCTACCCATGGACAAACTGAAGCATTTTGTAGAAGCTTTACAAGAATACTTATTAAACTAAGGGGGTGATTCAGGTTGGTTTGCATTGCAAAAGCAAACTCCTTCTTTAATGGAGCTGGGGTGGATGTATCGTGCAGAGAGAGTTACATTTGGGTGAATTATTTTGTTTCTGTGCAGAGTAAATAATGGCTGCTTTATTCTTACACTGCAATTTAGATTTCAATTTAGATTTTAGTTTGAACACACCCCACCCAAATCTAACTCTCTGCTAGTGTTACATCTGCCCCCCCCCCCCTGCAGTGCACATGTTTTTGCCCATTAGAGAGAGGTTTTGCTTTTGCGAGCCAACCTGAATTAGTCCCAACTTCTTATGGGATCTCTGTTCCCCCCAAAGCTGTGTTCTAATAACTTCCTCTACACAGAAATGTCTGGTTGTGTCCTGCCCTTTGGATTTGTGTATGTATATTATATAATATTATTTAACTACTGACTGTGTAAACTAAGGGCCTGATTCAGAACTGTATGCTCGGCTGCGTTTGTTCACAGCCTAGCGAACAGGTGATTGATGCCTGCCTGTCGCCCGACCAAACATCCACGCTCCCACCCCCGCCATGCGAATCCCCTCACTAGCATGTCGAAGGGGAGAGAAATCATTTGATGGTCGCTGACCATCGAATGATTTTTCTCCCCTTCGGTAATAAAAGTCAGACGAACTTTTATTTCAACCGCTGATCGCTGAATACGGAGTGGGCGCTGACATCGTGACGTCAGCTGCCCCCCTGAGCAGGTAACGCCATGCCTGTGTTCCCAGGGTAACACTAAGGGTGAGATTTAATAGGATGAGAGATTCAGAAAGTGAGAGATTTGGTAAGAAATCTCCAGTTTTTTTAAAGGGGCAATCATTTACACTGCAAAATCACACTGGTTTTGCAGTGTAAATGATTGCCGCTTTAAAAAAAACTGGAGATTTCTTACCAAATCTCTCACTTTCTGAATCTCTCATCCTATTAAATCTCACCCCATGTGTTTTCATGGGGACGCCCATAAACATGGCCCAAACCCCAAACATCGGGGGAAGAGGCCAATTTGGCCCGCTACAGGTGAGTATGAATTGGCCCCCGAAGTTCATTCATATTGTTCCTGTGATTCCCTTTTCGCCAGAACTAAAAATCTAACTGGATGAAAGTAGTTTGATACTTTATTCTGGCTTTTATTTTTTATCCGTCTTTGCACAGTGCAGTAGAATATGCTAGTGCTATGTTAATGATCATATAATAATAAATAATATTATTAATAATGTCCCTACATAGTGAGAGAGTCCAAAACACATTGTAGTAAACACCACAGTAACCCTGAGCAGTGCTTGGCTCTTATATTTAATGGTTTTGGAGTTCCAAAGCAGACAATGATTCAGGCAAAACAGCAAAATGTTTTATTTGCAGTCTCCTCAGAGCCACGAACAGTATTTTTAACCAGACTTTATTATTTTATGTCACATAACAGTATGTCATAGTATCTAACTTTTGATTTAAGAAAATGATCATAAAATCTCCCGATGCAAGAAAAAGTCCATTCCTCCCAGTCCTAATTGTATAGTACAATGTGACAACTGGGATGTGTACAATACTGTAATTCAATCTAAAGATACGGATAATGTCCAAGTCTGCAACAATATGGCTTAAGGGTTTGGATAGAGCTGCAAATTTTGCAGCTCTGAGACTGAATTACAACCTCACTATTCAATCTGGGATCATGTACTTTTCCATGTAATAAACCTTAAACAAAAATGATTATTTCTATGAAAGGAAGAAGGAAATAGGGACTTGGGGCTGTCACGAAAGAAAAGAAGAAATTGCAGTTGCAGAGAAACAAAGGTAATGGGGGCACTGGGAAAATCTTTATTAACCTATGTAACTAGATTATTATTATTATTATTATTATTATTATTATTATTATTTATTTTATTATTAATAATAATAATCCTAAATAGTGCAATAATAATGAGCAAAACGTGATAAATAGTATTTTATATTTTTCTTATAGCCTATTATATTGGTATTACAGTTATCTATAATTATTCAATTTGATTTATACAAAATAAAACAAATTAACGCCAATCAAACATAACTTCTGATAAGTTTCTAAGGTACTTCCTCATCTTTGCGGTGACCACTTACGCTACGGAACTTACGTAGCATACAGTGCACCACCCTGCTGGATCCACACCACCATCTATTATCTTACCGAGCCTGAAGAGTGGCGAGCGAAGTGTGGCAAGTGAAGAAAGCCCCTGAGGGGTCAATGATGCTATTCTGAAAGCAGATAACGTAACTGGTGTAAGGCTTTCAAAGATAAGGCCAGTGGCCACAAAGATGAGGAAGTACCGTTTCTAAAACACAATGGGCAGTATTCATGAGGCTGATTCGCCATGTTTTATGGCGATTTTGTGTTATTTTCGTGCTGTAAGGCGATTTTTTTTACTAAAACGGTAAATCACCCTATTCAATGACCAGATGGCGAATACATTTCAAGGTTTTTATCGCCATGATTCACCGAGTAGCAATCGCTATCTTTTTATGGTGAAGTGGAATGTGAACTTTTAAAATAAGGTGTTTTGTTTTTTACATTTGGTGTAAAAAAATCAGGAATTTTATTCTGAGGAGGGGCATGCTATTTTTATTCATGTGCTGTAAGCACATGAATATATATTTAATTTAAAAATATATATATATATATTTTTTTTACACAGAGCAGCCAGCAGGGGGCCGGGAGCCGAGCGCTCATTAGATATTCATATATTCACTGCACCCGATCATTACATATGCACGATCGGGTGTAGTGAATACCCGGTCCCCTGTTGGCTATCCCGGGGGGCAGCCTGTGCGAATGTGGCGAATGTGCAGCAAATCCTAAACAGGATTCGCTGCACATCGTCAAAATCCTCATTGAATACTGCCCATAATGTAATGTATTGCATATTATACTGTATTGAATTTGTTTATGTTTCTAATCCAATTAAAATATGTGTAATATTTACACCAAGTGCAGCACCACATATAGTAAGTAACACTTCTCTGTATATAAAGTATATAAGGTCAAACGATCATCTTGAGATAAAGTAGATAAGTTGCCCATAGCAACCAATCAGTGGCTGTCATTTTGCAGGCTGTTATAACAAAGACACTTTGAAGCTGATTGGTTGCATTACTGATGGTGTAATGGTTAGCATTACTGCCCTACAGCCCTGACGTCACAGACATGATATGTTCTCCCTGTATTTGCGTGGGTTTCCTTCCACAATCCAAACATATACTGGAAGGTTAATTGGTTTACCAACAAAAGATTAACCCTAGTGTACTGTGCATGTACATGTAATAGGGGGATGCAGTGTAAATCCCGGTGGTCGGGATCCCGGCGTTCAGAATCCCGACGCTGGAATCCCGATCGCCGAAATCCCGACACTTTCTCCCTCCGGGGGTGTCCACGACAACCCCGGAGGGAGAATAAATTAGTGTGCCGAGCGTAGCAAGCGCAGTGAGCCCGCAAGGGGGGGCAATCCACGTCCCCCCCTTGTCGGGATTTCAGCGATCGGGATTCCAGCGTCGGGATTCTGAATGCCGGGATCCCGACCGCTGGGATTTAATACTGAATCCGTAATAGGGCAGACAAAATGGGAGACGTGGTTCTTATGTACTGTACATCAAAAATTATGTTTATAACTTATCCACTTTATCTCTCTCCAAGATTTATCAACAAATCTAATTGTACTTTCATGGTAGAAAATGTAAATAAAATGATAATAATGGTCTGGACTTAACAAACATACAGGAAGAGGAAGCATGATATCCGCCATTACGGTATTGCTCTTTGTGTTTTGTAGAGGCTTGGGTGATGTATCTGATTCTGTACCATTCTGTTGATACTGTTTATCTGGAGAATGATTCTTGAAAGTCAAGCTGTTGCTAGCTGTATTAACCAATTGCCTGGCATGGTCAAATCAGATGCAACTTTAACCAGACTGACGTTTCCCTGACAAAGGGCCTTATTCTGGTTGGTGCGGCCGGGCCGTACGCGTACGTTCCGGGGTTTTTCATGATCTGCGCATGCGTACATTCGCTAATGCGCAGGCGCGAACACTCCACAACGCTTACGGACGGGTCTCTCCGTGCGAAAAAACCTGTACGCGAGAGTACGGGCATTGGGGGCGGCATAGGGGCGTGTTGAGGGGAGCGGCCGAAATAATGAGGGAAAATGGGCGTAAACATGGGCGTACACGGGGGTGTGCACCAAAAATGAACGGTGCTACTACCGCACGATCGACTAAAGCACCGTTCATTTCGGACACAAAACAGGCGGCCGCCAACCGCCACCTCAGACCACCCCTACAGATACCGCATGCCAGCGTGCGCCTGGGTTTGCTAATTTACGCTGATTACTATTCAAACACATTCACCTGAATGTAATAAGCAATGCTGCAGTCTATTAAGTCCAAACCATGATTTCACTACCTGCAAGCCACAAACAGCACTCAAACACATTGGAAGCTTATCTTTCTATACTTCTCTACATTTAAAGGTTTGTTTAATTTAAGGTAAGAATCTTTTTAAGACCTGCTTATATATGCTAAGGTAGGTATTTGTTAAACAGTTATACACATTCACTACGTGCTTTCATAGACTTTACACAGTAGCACACTCAATCTACACAAGTCGACATGTGTCAACGTGTTCACTCTAATACAAACATAGGTTTTGTATTTATGATACAATAACATAAACCACATCTAACGCCTACAAAGGATGTTTCAGCAATGTTTTAAGCCCATGCCCACTATTTTGCACATTAATTAATTCAATCAATTAATTAATTTTCATAATTATATTTGAAAGGCAAGATTTGCAGGTCCATATATGTGAAGGGTATGCCAGCGTACACGGACGTACGCTCACTCTCACGAGCGGTGACATAAGCTGAGTTTTCTATTGAAAACTATAGGGACCCGTCCGTGCAAGCTGGCGTACGCTCAGATAGCCGCAAGAAGTCGGTGGGAAGACGGACGAGAGACGTCCGTAAACGGTGGCGTACGCTCAATTGTACGCCAGTTGTCGGAGTGTAAGGGCTGGGCCGTCCGTGTACGTTGGCGTACGCTCAATTGTACGCCACTCCCCTTTGACGTTGTTTCTGGCCGTACGTATGCGGCTGAGTTGTGGGTGGACTTAACCCCAACGGCCGCGTACGGATAGCGTACGTTAATAGCGAACGTACGCACGTTTGGCCGCTACGATCAGAATAACCTCCATGGTCACATCTGATACAACCAGTCAGAAACCCATGCAGAATCTTCCTGCAGCTCAGTGGCGTAATTAGGGCTCCGCAGCCCTAGCGGTAGGGGAGCAGGAGCCACTGGGGTGCAGGGTCACGGCGCTCACTGAGGCTGCCAGGAGCCCTGTGTGAGCTCTGCGGAGTCTGCAGCAGTAGGCAATAGGGCCGGATATGCATATGCCTCTGACTTCTCTCTCTCTCTCTTTCTGGCTGTCTGTGTGAGGACGCTCAGTGACCCACCCCATGAACCGTCCATGGGGCGGGTTACTGAGCATCCTCACACAGATAGCCAGACATCTCCCCATTCCACCCTGCTGCCCGCCGCTCCCCCTTACACTGTGGCCGCCGTCCCCCCTTCCTGACTGCATCAGGAGGTGCATGCAAATAGTGGAAGCTATGCTGCGACATCCTCACTGTAATGCAGGTGCATTGCAGACACATCTGTACATAGACCATCGATGTTTAAACCAATGTTTGTTTTTTGTGTTTTTTTCAAAGTTAGCTTCTTTTAGAACATACTAGAATCATATTGGATATGCTTTAATGTTTTTAACCTTAGGCCTAATTCTGACCTGTTCGCTAGACAGCATTCACCCGCAGCCTTGCGAACAGGTCAGCGCCGCCCACATCCCCTTGGTAACATATAAGGGGATGTGTCTGGGAATCCCCTCGCATGTGGTCAAAGGGAAGAGAGATCATTCAATGGTCGCCGACCATCAAATGATTTGTCTCCACTTAGAAAATAAAAGTCAGTACAAACTGACATTTATTTCAGCCAGAGATTGCCGAAAAGGGTGTCAAGCGCTCATGTGACGTCAGCGCGGCAGGCGTCATGTGATGCCAGCTGTCCACCACCATGAGCAGGCATCGGCTCATCTGCGTTGCCGGGGGAATGTTCAGCGGTTTCATAGGGAAGCCCATAAAATGCTGTGCGTTACCCTGCTCCAGCCCGGTGTCCGCCTCTGGAGCGAACAGCTTAGAGCAGGCATGTCCAAACTATGGCCCTCCAGATGTTGTGAGACTACACGTCCCATCATGTTTTGCCACAGTTTTGAAATTAGAGAATGCTAAAACTATGGCAAGGCATGCTGGGATGTGTAGTTTCACAACAGCTGGAGGGCCATAGTTTGGACATGCCTGGTTTAGAGAGTGTGTGTATTTGCGCATGCGCAGACCCCCCACCATCGGAACGGGGTTGAATTCAGACCCGTCACATCAAAGCTGAATCACACCCCTAGTTCAAACTGAAGCACAAAAATAACATTTCTTAGCAATTTATGGGAAAAAATCAATTTCCCCAAACACAGATCATTAACTATAACATGGATTAATACTTTACCAGGTTTTCCGGAAATACCAGTTCTCGTAAATGTTATGCCACAGACTAATAGAGGTATAAAGCGCAACAGAATCTGCTGCACTAAAATCTGCTGCAATAAATAAATAATATATGGAACTCGAGCTACCTATCATTTTTTTCTTTTGCATTGAACTTTTCCAAATTTACGGGTAAAATATTTGAGCAGACTAGGTATTACGTCCGCCTAATGTAGCATGAAAATTACAGTATTTGCTCCAGCGACTGGAGCTGCAGCTATGACCCATTTTACTTTGCTTTCGCATTTCCATTTTTTTCCCTTTATTTTAATTTTTTTGCTCTTCCAACCTGAGAATAAAACCTTTAAATACAAGTTGTGATTTTGCTTAGATTAATTTTTAGTCTAGCAATTCCCACATCAATGATATCATAAATAGAAATCTTAATTACTGCATTATGTTACATTTACTTTGTATACTGATCAGCGCATTCATTTTAGAAACAAATGATTTTTTGTGGTGTGAGACAAAAAGTAATTGTTTTCTTTATATAAATTTGTGAAAATATATGATATAGAACACATATTTTAACAAGGAATATTCTCCATGCTAGAAATTAAATAGCATCTTAAATCGCTATTTATTAAATGATTATTATTATTATTAGACTAATTCTTAAATTATTAAAATTAAGAGATGCACAAGGTTCCGGGGTTTTGTATGTCTGAGATTTGAATTGTCCCCACATTTGCAGAAGAAACGGCTTTCTCACTGTACTCACTCATCACCCTATGCTTTCATTACAATGGGTCGTATTCAATGTGGCCGGCAAGGGGGTTAAATGGTGAGGATCGGCGAAAACAAGTAACCCCGTTTAACCCCCGCGCCGGCCGCTCACTGTATTCAACATTCCGGGGGGAACTCTCGCTTTCCCCCAAACGGTGAGGTTCGCAACTAATGCAGGGAGCCCGCTGCATTTAGCCGCGAGCCTCACTGTTTTGGTGGCCACATACGCTGTTTCCACGGGATACGGTCATTTGGTCTACAGTATGTAGGTCGACAAGCATTGCGTTGACACCATTAGGTTGACATGGTTCTAGGTCGACATGGATCTAGGTCGACATGGGTTTAGGTCGTCACAAGCATTAAGTCAACACAAGCATTAGATGGACAGTGTCTAGGTCGACAGTCAAAAGGTCGACATGGGGTTTTCCACTGTTTTTTGAGCCAACATTTGCCGACCGGCTGTATTTCATGCCCTACCATCCACTAGGGCGTGGTGGGAGAATAAATAATGTGCCGAGCCCAGCAAGGCATCTTGCCCGGAGCATTGCGAGGGAAGCGAGCAATGCGAGGGGATGTGATGTACTGGAAACTGTGTCCCTGTCCACCTGTGTCAACATTCGGGTCAAAAAACAGTGAAAAACCCCATGTTGACCTTTTCACTGTCGACCTTTTCACTGTTGACCTAATGCTTGTGTCGACCTATTGACCTAAACCCATGTCGACCTAGATCCAGGTCGACCTAGAACCATGTCAACCTTTCCCCATGTCGACCTAATGCTTGTCAACCAACATGCTGTAGATCAAACGATCCCAACTCTACGGTGCTGTAAAAACCCAGCGAGGTGAAAACGGCGTGTGCAGGGGGTCAGTTGAATACTGACCATGCAAACTGTAACAGTAACAGCACTGCTAGCTGTCATAGATCGCAAAATGCATTGAATACTGCCCAATGTGTTTTCCTTTCTAACCACCCAGGTGCTTGTGATGCATGTACACAGGGTTGGATTCACCAATAAGGGATGAGGTCACTAGGTTTACTAGCATTAGGTAGGCCACTATAGGTCGACAGTAACTAGTTTGACACATGAAATAGATCGACATGCATTATGTTGACATGGTCATTAGGTTGACACAAACATTAAGCCGACATGAAAAAGGTCACCATCATGTTTTGTTTATAAAAAAAGGTGTTTTTTTATACTTTAATATCCAAATGGGCATAGAGTGGGAATATAATAGTGTGCCGAGTGAAGCAAGGCTTATGAGGGGATGCGGCACACTTATATGGTGTTGATGTCAAAATAAGTCGACATCCACACCCCAAAAAATGAAAAACTCATTTCGACCCTTTTCATGTCGACCTTTTTACATGTAGACCAATAGCTTGTGTCGATCTAACGAACATGTCAAAGTGGGACTGCAGCAGAAAAGGGACTGGGGCCTCAGAAGTGGTGAGCGTGGCCTGGAGTTTAGGGCTGTGGTCTAATGACAGGAGCCCATTTTTTGCCAATTTAGGAGCCTGCTTAGCATTCCCAGAGCAGCTGGGAAGACCCAGCTCCCCTTCGCATACTGCTAGATACCATGCGCATCAGGGATCGCTGGCTTCCACAACTGTGTGTAACCCCCCACACACACACACATACACACACACACACCTGCAGGAAGTGTTTATCCAAACCCTGGATCTGATAGCCATGCAACCGAGCAAAACTCTGGGCAGAGGTGCTCGGCCAGGCATTTACCAGAAGTGCCAGATGACCAAACCAACCTTGCTGCAGCCTGCAGAGCTGCCCAGAGCTTCCTTATGTACTACACAATATCATGACTTTCCAGGGTTTTTGCTGGCAGACCAACTATGGGCGGTATTCAATGTGAATACCTGCGAGGTGCAGCGAATCCTTTTTTGGATTCGCTGCACATTCGCCACGTTCCGGAGCCGGCGGGCTCCGGTATACAACGAGTCAGGGGCAGCGATTGCCGCAGGGAGCCTGAGGACGGTGCCAGGCAGAGAGATGGTAGTCTCTCTGCCTAGCCCAGACCTTTGTGGGGGGTTAGGTGGGCTCCCCGGGTGCCAGGCAGCACAGGCTGCCCCCCCGGGGGTGCCAGCAGGGGGGCGTATATTCACTACACACGATCGTAATGATCGTGCAGTGAATATATGAATATGTAATGAGCGGCTCGGCTCCGGCGCCCCCTGCTGGCTGCTGTGTAAAAAAAAAAAATTTATATATTATTTTTAAAATTAAATATATATTCATGTGCTTACAGCACATGAATAAAAATAGCATGCCCCTCCTCAGAATAAAATTCCTGATTTTTTGACACCAAATGTAAAAAAACAAAACACTTTATTTTAAAAGTTCACATTCCACTTCACCATAAAAAGATAGCGATTGCTACTCGGTGAATCATGGCGAAAAAAACCTTCAAATGTATTCGCCATGTGGTCATTGAATAGGGTGATTCACCGTTTTTGTCAGAAATTCGCCAAACAGCACAAATTCGCCATAAAAACCTGGCGAATCAGGCTCATTGAATACCGCCCTATATGTTGTAAATACTTGTTTAATAGGAGCTATGAGTTTGGCTTAGTGGTTGGCGGCCAATCAAAAAGTACGATTGAACCGGTGCCAGATAAACCCTTTGCCAGGGGAATTTGTCAAAATAGGTGTGAAAATTGCAAAGCAAACATTTTTATTCATCATAATGACCTGTAATGTTTACCTTATATAGAAAATATAATCCTTTTTTACACAACATTTTTTATTTGAATTTATATAACAAATGTGAGCGATACTGCCATTTTTAGTGGATAATTTGCACATCTCTCACAGAGATGTTGACACTCAAAGGGTTAACAATGGGGCAGATGGAGCTGCAGCCCCAGGCCTCCACATAAAAATAGGCCCATCACTATGGCAGTATGATGATCACCAGACAGACACCAGTTGGCCACATGGTTGTCCAAAAATCATATAAAAAAACGTATTACAATTGCATTTATATTTTACACAATTATGCAATTTTTTTGCTTTTATATAGTTAGGGAGACATTGCGGCATATAGTGTATGGGTTCTACATGCCTATATGGCATTGCCCTTATCTCTTCCACTTCCCATAAAAAGCCCTTGAACATTGCTTGCTCCAGGTCCATTTGGCCCTTAATCCGGCCTTAGATGGACCCCATCAGTTTCATAAGCAGCAAATTGGATATCTCTATTATGCATTTCATAGTTGTCTCACGCTATGTATTTTATGCATTTTATGCACATAGTTGATTTTTATTTTAAATTGTCCATCAGTTTGTACAAAGAATTGACGGGACCCATATTGCAAAGCCACAAAACCAAGCACATTATTTAAAAGATGATGTTAAAGGTCAGATCCGGATTAGAGCATTGCAGAAGAGGCACGTTTAATCCTTTTATGCCTGGTCTTATTTGGTGTTGGCAGCTTAGTTTGTGTATATTCACAGAACTAAAACAAGAGTATTCAGACAAGTGGAACATGATCTGATAAGCCTGGAAATTACTTTGCCCATTCAACCATGCAGAATTACTTGCTTGCCAATGCCCTTTCATCACATTTGATTTAAATATGAGCCTCTGAGGGAGAAGTGTAAAATTGGGAGAGAGAATAGCTTTCCAAGTTCTCCACTGCCATATACATACACATTACACATTGCACATATTAAATTGGGTGATGTCAGTACAATAATTAGTATTAGTATTATTTATTACAGTGTATATGTAACAAAGTAAAATTAGTATTTTTTTGTATTTTCCAATTAGTATTTTCTATCTCCCGGACCTGGAAAACATCCGGTGATGTCTTCCAGGTCCGGGAGATAGCTGATGAGGAATTCCAATGAATCCAGCTGTGCTTTCGGCACTATCACTATTGTTCATAAGAATTATTACACTCAATCTACATACACACATTTTACCTACAGATATACAGTCTCCTTTGATGCTTACATTCAGGAGGATCATTCAGGGCATTCAGGATCCTGAATTGATAAAGCCGCCCTGAGCACAGCGAAACGCGTTTTCTCCTAAAGGACTTGTCTACTTTCCTGCACAGTGTTAACCCGGTGGATATTGCCTGCAAGCACTGCCTACCATATCTTTGCACCATTAATTGGCGGGTCCCTGTGCGACGGAACATACGGCGGCAGCTGCTCCACATCATCTGGGCTGCCTCCGGCCGAACTGCGGCTCACATAGGGCCTTATTCTGGTTCGTGCGACTGGGCCGTACGCGTACGTTCCGGGTTTTTTATTGATCTGCGCATGCGTACCATCTCCAATGCGCAGGCGCGACCACTCCACAACGCTTACGGACGGGTCTCTCCGTGCGAAAAAACCTGTACGCGAGAGTACGTCATTGGGGGCGGCATAGGGGCGTGTTGACGGGAACGGCCAAAATAATGAGGGAAAATGGGCGTAAACATGGGCGTACACGGGGGTGTGCACAAAAAATGAACGGTGCTACTACCGCTCGATCGGCTAAAGCACCGTTCATTTCGGACACAAAACAGGCGGCCGCCAACCGCCACCTCAGACCACCCCTACAGATACCGCATGACAGCGGACGCCTGGATTTGCTAATTTACGCTGATTACTACTCAAACACATACACCTGAATGTAATAAGCAATGCTGCAGTCTATTAAGTCCAAACCATGATTTCACTACCTGCAAGCCACACACAGCACTGAAACACTTGGAAGCTTATCTTTCTATACTTCTCTACATTTAAAGGTTTGTTTAATTTAAGGTAAGAATCTTTTTAAGACCTGCTTATATATGCTAAGGTAGGTATTTGTTAAACAGTTATACACATTCACTACGTGCTTTCATAGACTTTACACAGTAGCACACTCAATCTACACAAGTCGACATGTGTCAACGTTTTCACTGTAACATCAACATAAGTTGATCTAAAAGTAACAGCAATGTGGGGACACATAGATAGTGATTAAAATGCAACATTAGAACATAATATATATACATGTAAGGAGGGTTAAAATGTATTTTTATTAGGGTGTTCATTAAGGTAGACAATTGAGGTAATATAAAACAATAATTGAATAACAATTAGAATAATTCATTTAATTGCCTTAATCATAGGTGAAAGCCTAGATTTGCAGGTCCATATATGTGAAGGGTATGCCAGCGTGCACGGACGTACGCTCACTCTTATGAGCGGTGACATACGCTGAGTTTTCCATTGAAAACAATAGAGACCCATCCGTGCACGGTGGCGTACGCTCAGATAGCCGCAAGAAGTCGGTGGGAAGACGGACGAGAGACGTCCGTAAACGGTGGCGGACGCTCTGTTGTACGCCAGTTGTCGGAGTCTAAGGGCTGATCCGTCCGTGTACGTTGGCGTACGCTCAATTGTACGCCACTCCCCTTCGACATTGTTTCTGGCCGTACGTATGCGGCAGATTTGTGGGTAAACTTAACCTCAACGGCCGCGTACGGAGAGCGTACGTTAATATGGAACGTACACACGTTTGGCCGCACCAACCAGAATAACCCCCATTATGCGGTGTTGAGCGGGACTGCGCTGCCTGTAGAAACTGTGGCAGACATAGCCAGCGTGTTGGTGAATAGATGCCCTTACCATCGGCATATGCTTAAATCGGAGGAATTGTGGACGCCGGAACATCTTAAGGACTCTGTGTGAGTAAATTTCACCTCAAGCACTACTATGCTTAAACTACAACTGGAGGACTAATATCAAAATCATCTGTGTCTGGGAATCACCCACAAGAGACCAGCTTCACTGGCTAACCCTTACTCCGGGGCGGTATAATATTATATTATCAATCCTAGACTTTTATAGTTTAGTTTTTCTTATTCTTCTTTTTATATTTTTTATTTGTGTTTATGTTTGATATCTGCATGCATGCAACTATTAATATTAATGTTGTCTGATAATTAGTAATTGATTTATCATAATAAATACTATTTTTATTAAATGTTTCTCGTGTATACACTGAGCGCCTGACGGTACCACTCTATCTCTTAGAAACTTTGAGGTAGCTGAACCAAGCCTACCCCAAAGGAGGGAAAGCTGCCCATATGTTTATGCCAACCGATTTCTTAATATAGATATTAGTTTATTATTAAAGGAAAATCAGCAAGTCATTTAGTGGGTATAATAATTTACTGGGTTTTTTTTTATTATAACATTTAACACAATTTTATTGTATAACCCAGTGGTTTTCAAACTTTCTTGAATCGCAACGATCTAGAGCAGGCATGTCCAAAGTCCGTCCCGGGGGCCAATTGCGGCCCGTGCTCTCATTTCAAGTGGCCCGCAGCCTCCAGCCAGAAGCGGGTGGAGCATCAGATGCGGGACACACAGCACTAAAGGTGGGGCCCTGGCGAGCGTGCCTTTACCTTGCTGTTTGCAGCAGTGAGGAGGTGCCGGCTGCCACAGTGAGATGTGTTTGGCATCTTTTGAGTGAGTATGCATCCAACCCCTGCAGCTGCAATTGTATATCACCTCCTCCGCAATCACAGTGACAGCAGTGTGTGGGGAGGGGGGTGCAGCAAGGGGGAAGCTTGCTCTCGTAACATGCAGAGTGTTTGAGGGCGACAGCGGGAGCCCAAGCATCTCCTGTCCTTGCAGTTCCTGCTTTGCCTCTCCGTCCTCTGGCTCACACAAGGGGCTGGGAAACATTCAGAGAAGGGAGGGGGCAGGCAGGGGGACATACAGTCAAAGGGGGCAGAGTGGGGGACATACAGAGAAGGAGGGTTAGGCTGGGGGACATACAGTGAATGGTGGCAGTGATGGACATTCAGAGAAGGGGGGGCAGGCTGTGGGACATAGTGAATGGGAGTCATACAGTGAGTGGGAGTCATACAGTGAATGGAGGGTCAGGCTTTGGGACATACAGTGAATGGAGGCAGTGATGGACATTCAGAGAAGGGGGGACAGGCTGAGGGACAGAGTGAATGGGTGCAGAGTGGGGAACATACAGTGAATGGTGGACATACAGTGAAGGAGGAGCAGGCTGGGGGACATACAGAGAAAGATGGTCAGGCAGGGGAATATACAGTGAAGGGGGCAGAGTGGGGGACATACAGTGAATGGGGGCAGGCTGGAGGAAATACAGAGAAGGGGGGCAGTCTAGGGAGTATACAGTGAAGAAGCAGGCTGGGGGACATAAAGTGAACGGGGGCAGAGTGGGGGACCATTCTGATGCAATTAATGATTCAAAAAAATTTCTACTTTTCACCTCACCAATACTGGCCCTCGTCGCAAAAAGTTTGGACACCCCTGATCTAGAGTATCAGCAATTTTTCACGGCACCCGTAGTATAAAAGTTTTCTATTCATAAATTTTTTTTAAATTGTCAAATGAACCTACCGGTCAAATTTTTTTTAAATGAACCTGTCATACACTTATGTGACTTCTCGGAGGAAGATGTCGCATAATTCTCTGAACTGCCCAAAAGCTTCCTGGGCAGCAGGATCGCACGTGATATATCGCATGTTGTCTGTTTGCTTGCAATATATATATAGCATGCAATCCCATTACCTGCTGTCGGACAAGCAGGTCAAATCTCCAATCCGATGCGCATGAGCCCACGCATTGGAATGGGTCAGATGTCAAACACATCCGGTTTGTCCATTTTTCATTTAATTTCTAAGCCTGATAGAATTGGGTGAAAAATGGCCAAAGTGGACAAGTATATGGCCTGCTATCAGGTCAGTTATGTAGGGGTATTATGATTAGCAGCCAAAAGCCCTGGTTTTGCCTATCACTTTTACCATAAATGCAGTATGTATTTAATAGTGATTGGACACTTGTAAATTAGATGGTGTGCTCCAGCAGCAGACCGGTGTTCGTGAACGTATAACACTTTTCAGATCAGGTGGACGCGTTTGAGTTTGGTAATTGCCAGGTTGAACATCTGATGCAAGAGTGAATAGTAAATACAATAAAGCATGGAGGTGATGGCTTTATGCTGTGGGGTTGTTTCAGCTGGTTTAAAAGAAAATTAAGGAATTGGCCGGACTGGCCAGCTCAAAGTTCATATCTTAACCCCACTGAGAACCTCTGCAACAAACTAAAGCAACAGATGAGTTGTAGGCCAACTCAGTTTTCTTCAGTGTCACAGTTGGTAACTGTAATTAATGTAGAATGGCAAAACATATCTTCTGGTGTTGTCCAGGAACTTGAGGACAGTTTTCTAAGAAGGATGTCTGCAGTAATGACTATGTACTGAAGTCAATAAAATATCATAGATCTATTTGCTATCAGTGTCCACTCATTTTGGCTACATAGTGTAATTTGATATAATCCTGGACCACCAACCCAAGGCCCCCTGTACAAACTTTGGGACACTCCATAGTGCCCAGACACACAGTTTGGGATCCAATGGACTGATGCTGCTGGTTCTGGCCCAGCTTATAGACTTCAATAGCCACTTAGCTATTACCGGGGGGTAGTTAGGGTTAGGCTGTGTGTGTGTTTGTGTGTGTGTGTGTGTGGGGGTGGGGGGGTGTTAGGGTTAAGCTGCAGTGAGGGAGGGAGGATTAGACACCTAGAAGAGGGGTTAGGGTTAAGATGTGGTGTAGGGGGTTAGGATTAGGCAGCAGGGTGTGTGGGTTAGGTTTAGGCACTAGTGGGGAAGGTTAGGGTCAGGCATTTAAATGCCCCTTGCAGCATATTATCCCATTTATTCACAGTAATGTCCCTTACATATTATGCTACACACAGTGATGCCCCCTAAAAAATAAGTATAACACAGTAATGCCCACTATGCATCATGCACAACACAATAATGCCCCTTATACATTATCCTACACAAAGCAATGCCCCTTGCAGCATATTAAACCCACAAAGTATTGTCCCTTACACATAATGCTACACACAATAATCCCTTATAAATATTTTGCAGCAGGTAGCAATGCCCTTTGCACACTATGTTGCATGTTGTAATGTTGTATGCCCACACATGTATTGGTCCTTACACATTATGCTAGACTGCTGTCCTTGATCAGAATGGCTGTCCTTGTCCAGTATGTCTGGTCCTGGCATCTGAAGATGTGCTTGGTCCAGGGTCCTTATAAGCTGCCTGTCATCTTGTGTGTCTGTTTCATACAATATGTGGCCACATCATTATGTCATGATGTACCCACACTTTTCTTAAACTCCACCTTCTGAGCATAGTTCTGGGATGTGATGCTGCCCAGACTGACGTGGACAGCCAAATCAGCACATCTGGTAATCATTTGCCAAAAGTGCCAGATGGCCAGTATTTCCCTGGTGCTATATATGCCTTCCTTCTCAACTTTAATTTAGCATGTCCACAAAACATCCATATGTTCCTAAGCGATCTTTCAAATTTGCACTAATAGTCTTTTATACAGCAGTGGCTCCTTGGAGTGATCAGTGTTTAACATATTGTTGATTCATGAACAGATATGTTTGCAAGTAGTGGAGACTTCTTTCAGCTTTAATTGACACTCTTTGTCATGTTTGCCGGATGGCCACTCCTAGAGAGAGTGGCAACAGTGCTTAATGCTCTCTATTTATAGACAATTTGACTAACTGTTGTGACAAGGAATCACATAGACTGGATAGAAACAAAGTCTGGTTCTTTATTAATAGCAGGTAGACAGCATACCAGGATAACAGCTTGGCAATTCTTCAATTACAGCAATGCAGTTCTCAGATTACAGCAATGGCAGGTTTGAGCAGGCTTCATAATAATCGTACTCCAGAGAATCTGTAACATAATCCCAACATTCCCCCACTCTATGTCCCAACCACTAAAAGGCATTGGGAACACTGATCCTCTGCTATGGACAAACATATAACAGGAAGTACCAGGCATTGTTAAGTAGACAGTGATTCACAATAGATTTTAGGAAAACTGGATCTCATTAGCCCTGCTGCTGCTCTAAATCCTGGACTCGATCTTCCACATTCACCTCATGTGGAAGTATGCTGACAGTCCCGGCCACACTATGGACTGATGAACATCATGGTTTCTAGAGATACTTGTGTAAACCATTGCAGCATTATGCAAGTCCACAATTCTTAATAAGTTTTCTGATTTTATTTGTTTGAGGCATGAGTCACATCAGGCAATGCTTCCTGTTAATACCAAATTCAAAAGTGTGAGTGGAGGACTTCCGGTGGGCGGGGCGCCAAGAGCGGCCGCATTTTACAGTGGCTCCTCTCCACTTGTGGAGAATCTGCCCATATCACTTTCTCACAGTGGCAAAATCTCCTACCCTATCTTTTTGCATTCTCCGACCTGTGAAGATTACGCAGACACCTTTTTTTAGCCAAAACTTGCAACTCCACCAGAGTCTGGCCTTCAGCGAGGAAGGCCTGCTTGACCGCCTGAGTGAAGGCGCGATACCCGGCGCCATATTGCCGGCAACACAGGGGACCTGTAGCGTGGTGTAGCCCGAGCGCAATTACCTGCCTGAGGGCTGATTGCCGCGGTGGGCTCCCTGTGACAGAGGGGTCTCCCGCCGGAGCCGAATACGCCAGCTGGGAGCATCGGTCCCTTCTTGCGGGCGACAAGCGCTGAGACCTGGGTGCGTGGACGCAGTCAGCGGGACGGGAATACTACCCAGAGTTTACTACGCGCCCGGAGGATAGCTGTGGCCGACTGATGACCTGTCAGGACGCCCACCCTCTTCTCCTGGAGTGACGTGACAGCGGAGAGAACTGCCGACAGATTCAATTGTCGGGACCTGCGGAGGCGCTCCTCCTGCTGACCTCCACCCAACATGACGAAGGGGCACTGGGAGCTGGCTCGGTGACTGCTGGGAGCTGCGGGAGACGATCAGAGGTGTCCCCCCTCTCCCTAAACACTATTGGGGAGCTCTGGTGACGGCTGGACCTGCCGGGGCGCGGAGGACTGAGCCCACTTCAATTCATACCTCTCCTGTGATCTACTTCTATTGATGGGTGAGTGATTGGGTGGGGTGGAAGTGCCCCACTCCAATTGTGCACAGCTACCTTACTAATCAGAGCCGGAGCCATTTGGGGGAACTCCCCACGTTTGCTGCACTTTGAATCCAGGGACTACTCCCATTCATTCGGGACTGTTCTACTTGCCTGGTATTAGATATATGTCCAAGGTGGGCCATCTCTAATTCCCCTGGCGGGAAGTACAACACTTGAGGGCTGCTGGATCACATTGCAGCACAGGTGTATGCCCTGCAGGATGTTAACCTGGATGAAAAACGAGGAGAACATTGCTTATATTTAACACCTCTCCCAGGACTTGTTTGGTCCCTCACAAGTGGAGCTGCTTAACAAGGGGGACTATTACTTCTGGATAGGGAGACCCTAATAACTTGTAAAATCACTACAGCAACAAATACTGCCCTGGTAGGGGTGTGCCGTCCACTATTGGGCTGGACTAACACATACTTGTTCAGATAGCTCAGATTGGGGACCTCATTGGACCCTGATACCTGCAGTATTACTTATTAAGAAATAACTAATTATCCTGACTGTTGTGCTCTCCTATCCCACTCGCTACTGTTTTGTTTATTATTTTACTTATTTTTCTTAAATGAGGAATGTTTTGAGACAGAATAATTACATATACTAATCACATTTCTCCTTATAATTACTCTGCTTACTTGTTTGTATATGGATCCTTATTTGAATGTACACTGCTGTTAATATTTCTTCTCTATGCTCAACGTAGCTGGGGAGTTCTTAGCTAGAAGAACCTGCTAGTTTTGCATTACCCCGTCTGACATTATAGTTTTCAGTAGTTTTAGGGAAAATATAATAGTTGAGTCTCAATCTATGTGCTTGATAGGTACTTTGTAACTATTGTCATTCCATCTAGTGGCTTCTCCACTCTAATCATTTCAGTGTACCATTGATTTCATTAACATTGCAGGACCTCTATCTTGTGCTGGTTCAGGGCTATTGTTTGACTTTGTATAGACACCTAGCGGCACCCTTTATTTTGGGCTTTGTGTACTGTTAAGTATTGATACACTCCACCACATCACTGAGACAGAGTTAATAATGCTCTCTTTAGATTCTGGGTTTGCCACTGAGCTGGCGCAAGCTATAACTCAGATCCTTTTGCCGCACATAGATAGGTGGATGGAAAAGCTTGACGCATCACTTCATATGGCTGACCATACAATTGAACCTATACCCACTGCTCTTGGTGAATCGGAGGATTACACCATACCCCACCAGCAGCAGAGGCAGACTAGCTCTCAGCTAAGCCAGAATCCTTTAGCCATGTCTACAGAAGCTGATATTTGCTATATCCAGGATCCCCAGACTCATTCTAACACTGAGATCTTGGACTCCATGATCGAACAACTTTCCCACTGCCCTCTGTCAATTTTAAGGGATACCCTAAATATTGAAAAAGTTGGACTATTCTGTCAATTTGATAGGGGTACTCCATGCTGCCCTAATGTCCCTAATGCTGTAGACATCTTGGGTCCTTTGGCAATAAAGATCTCAGATACCTAGGCAACAGGCCATACCTATATGGCTAATAGTGGGAGACCTTTTACGGTGATGTGTTTGAGCAATCCTTTAACTCCGGGATGGCTTTCTCCACCCCCAAGCCTCATTCGTTATTTGCTGTCCTTATTTCAGGGCCTTTTTGGTCCAGTGACTTAAATGTTCATGCTATGTCCTTATTCAACATAGGACCATTTATCTGGCTATCATCCCTTTCAAATGTCGTAACACACTTGCTTGGTATATTATCTAATAGATAGATAGAAGTTTTGGTTGATATTGTTTTGGATTACCTTTTTTCTCTTTATTTTGGATGTTTGTAATGAACGATTTGGGATGTGAATTTTTTTTTTTTTTTGATGACCAGATTTGTCTGTTACCTCTTATTTCAGCAGTGACTCATTTAATACATTTGTGGATTCTTACTAAGTTTATTTGGGCTTAATTACTAATTTAGTGATATGCTGTCGATGTAGACTTCTATGTACCTTACGCTTATATGGCCCTCCCAACCCCACCTGGTATAACATCCTTTAGTTTGTTTGGGTTTTATCACCATAATAAATGTAGAATTCAACATGAGCCGTAGGAAAAACGGCCCCGGTTCATTTAAAAAGGTTTGGAAAATTTAGAAAATATGGTGTAGAAGCTAAGCATCATTTTTCCTCCATATGCTGAAACGTTGTATCTCCTTTATTTGTTTTTTAGGTACTCTTTACCTAGAACGGCGCCCGCGATCAGAATCGCGGGCGTCGGGGGTAAAAAATCGCGGGCATCGCGGGTAAATCGCGGGTACATCAAAATCGTGTACCCGCGATCACCGCGATTTTCCCATAGGGAACAATGTTAAAAAGCCTAATTGATCGCGATTTTAATGTTAAATGCCTCAATGCCCGCGATTTTCCCATAGGAATCAATGTTAAATGGGCTACAGAGCCCAAATAGACCCAATTAACCCTTAAATGTCACCCCAATTTTTTTACGCCACCCCACGATCCACGCCAACCCGAAGCGTGGCGAGCGCAGCGAGCCCGCGAGGGGCGGCGGTACGCGTCCTCCGACCTTTTCATGCCCTACTATCCACGTCGGCGTGGAGTTGAGAATAGAATAGTGTGGCGAGCGCAGCGAGCCACCGAGCCCGAAGCGTGGCGAGCGCACGCGGATACCTTCACAGGTAAACGCGTCCCTTCGCGGGCTTCACAGGTGTCGGCGTCGCCACGGACACCTGTGAAGTCCGCGAGGGGACGCGTATAACTGTGAAGGTATCCGCGTCCCCTCGCGGGGCTCGCTGCGCTCGCCACGCTTCGGGCTCGGTGGCTCGCTGCGCTCGCCACACTATTCTATTCTCAACTCCACGCCGACGTGGATAGTAGGGCATGAAAAGGTCGGAGGACGCGTACCGCCGCCCCTCGCGGGCTCGCTGCGCTCGCCACGCTTCGGGTTGGCGTGGATCGTGGGGTGGCGTCAAAAAATTGGGGTGACATTTAAGGGTTAATTGAGCCTATTTGGGCTCTGTAGCCCATTTAACATTGATTCCTATGGTAAAATCGCGGGCATTGAGGCATTGAATGCAAAATCGCGGTCAATCTGACTTTTTAACATTGTTCCCTATGGGAAAATCGCGGTGATCGCGGGCATCGCGTCGCGGCCGTTTATGTACTGCCCGCGATCCCGCGATCACCCCGATGGGCGCCGTTCTAGGTAAAGAGTACCGTTTTTTATTTAATTTTTGTTATTTTGACTCACTTGGAAGGTATTAACCCACTTTTATTGAAAGCCATGCAATTATTGTGATTTATTATATTTCGGATACTGCTATTGTATTCTTTCAAACCTTATACCTGTAAATACCTTTACTGTAGTGCATGACATATTCTGATGCAAAAGCTTCAATATAAACGTTTGGAAAAAAAGAAAAAAAAAGTGTGAGTGTTTTTTTAGAGGGTAGAGAAACTCTTACCAACACCTCCAATCTTGACCCATTGTTTGGCCTCCAGGTCAGCTTATAGTGTGTACCCACGGTTAGATTTGGCTTCCGGTGTTCCGGATATAGGGTCATTTTTTATTAAATACTGTTTTTATGGTTTAGCGCACTCTGAACCAATTCTTGATATATATATTCAGACAATCACAGGATGCAGGGAGATATATTTCCAGATATACGCCAATGTCTTAAGATACTTGCGGGGTGAGGCGGCATTCCAGTCATAAAAAAAATACTGAAAGCCTAAACTTGGTAGACAACATTCTAGCCCCTTTTATGTGGTCACCTAAATTTACCACACCATATACCCCTTATACAAATCATGCAACACAATAGTAACCCCCTTATACTGTACTTGCCTCTTACACATTATGCCACATGGAATAAGCCAAAATTCTCACTGACTGAGCCAAAATTCCCACTATGGCACCTGGATTGAGTAAAAATTCACGTTATGCCACACAGATTAAGGCAAAATTCACATTTTGCCACATGGATTGAGCCAAAATACACACTATACCAAACGGATTGAGTCAAAATTCACAAATAGGGACATTGCACGCCAAAGGCATTTAAAAATTTACACCATAATGCCCATTACATGTTAAGCCACACACCATAATATCCATTATGTATTATGCCAAACACCATAATGCCTATAAAAATGATGCTACATAATTGCTGCTTACCTACATGCTCATTGCCAGGGTTTCCATGTTCAGTGCCAGGGGTTCCATGCTCGTTGCCATGTGGGATTACATGCTCATTGCCAAGGGGGAATACATGCTCGCGGTAACTGGGGGACAGCCTCTGCTGGGCAGAAGTGACATCCATTGACAGCCGGGCAGAAAGTGGAGGCTGCCCGGCTCTATTCAGAGCACTGCAGGCCCTACTATTTGAAATAATAACCCTTTCACACTGTGATGCCAGGGGGGGGACTGGCAGCCGTCGGAACCAGGTGGGGGTCGGAATTAGCGGGTCCCATGTTATCCTATGGGGAAAACGTTCCAGGTTTGCCCGGAGGTATCTCCGGTTCCCGGGGTGCTAGCGACGCAGGGCTGGGCTCATTGGAAAGCCCCGGTCCTCATCTACAAAATGGGCCTATTTGGAGAGTGGGCCTGGAGCTGTAGCTCCATCAGGCCCATTGTTAATCCAGCCCTGATTGGAACTCAATTTATGATCCTAAACCTGCATTGCATATTGGATCAGATTTTCTCATTAGGATACCTCGAATAATAAATCAAACACGGTACTTTGATCCTGAACTGATAGGTATTATCCTCTTTTATTTGTACTAATGGTTATTATTCCTCAGTTGTGAAAAGCGACCTGGAATTATCACCACTTTCCGATATCTGGAAGTAGCACAAACTAAGAAAGAGATGCCATTAAGTCTCCTATGCTTGATGGTGTTAATCTTAATAAAGTTATTGAATTTTGCGTAGTTTTCTAATTTTTCAAAAAATACCACACCTGCACTGGGAACATTAGCGATGTACAACATGCCTCAGCTAAAACCATGAGGGGATGACTTTTCAGTAGGCCTCCTATTAGCACAGTCACTGCGGTAACCATTTCCTACTTCACAACAAAAAAAGGCACAGCAGAAGTGGCATTAACACTGTGGTGTGTGAACTCTAAAGCTGCCCATACACGGTCCGTTTAACGGATCTGTTCGGGACTTAAATAGTACACATCGCATCGCATGCCTTGTGCATGCAGTGTGCATGCAATGCGATCCGATGCGATGTGTAGCCGGCAAAAATGGAGCGTCTATGGGCTCTTTAAGGAATTGTAACCTTTTATCTTTCAAAGGACAAGACATGTGGATGTATGGTATTAATAACTAGTTAAAAAAACCAGTCAAAATAACGGTTTCTCACACTCTCCACCCCACCGCCAGTCCCTATCTGCTCCTACCTCCAATCTATGTCTTCACAGCTCCCTCTCTCCATATCCAGATCAGTGTCCCTGCAAACATTGCTTTCACTTCAGTAATTTGGTCAAGTGACCTCTAGCGTGTACTGGCGTTACTTCATCTCATAGAGGTGAGGAGTAGTTAACCTTTTATATGCATAGATAGGAAGGACTGGCATCTCTATGGACCCAAATTAAAAACAGATGGAAAATAGAAAGGAAACTGTATGTTAATATTCAAGTATTCTCCGTTTCCCAAAATACACTGCAGCAGCAGCAGACTCAGGTGAGAGGTTACCTACATTTATAATGTCATCTAGCGAGCCTGCCGAGCAAAAGGTAAATGGTAATTTTGTCATTAACATGCCTGACCTCCCCGCCCTTGTCATATCTCATGGGAGGCATTTGTGAGAGCTTACCTGTCAAGATGCAAACACAAAAAGGTCAATGTGCACAGAAATCTTTAAGATCTTACAACTGAATCGCTGACTGCCTTTATTACAACTACTTAAATAAATGGATCCAGCGGCCAGAGCAAGGAAATATGTATTAAAATGATTTACTATGGAGTTGCGACCTGCTTTGCATTCTGCTGCCAAGGCTGGCATAACTCTTTCTTAAATCATCCATATCATTATATGCAGTGCCGAGTGCCAGTGACCAACAGCACAGTAAATATATTACTTGCGCAAAGGAAAAATAACATTCAACATATGATTCACATATCACAATGCAAGAATATGTCATGCAGTGCAAAACACATAATATTGTTATTGTACGCACAAAGATATTATGGCACAGAGTAGTGTTCTGCATCTTCCTCTTGTGGAGTATACAGCAGAAAGCATGTGTTGTCATTTCCACATATGACCTTGAACTAGATTAGTAATGTATATGTCCGTGTCTACTAAATGCAGCTTTTAGTTATATTTTACCACTTCAAATGAAACAACTGCTCTCATTAATGTTAATACAAGAAACTAAGGAGATGAATAGAATTATTTGTGCCATAGAGTTATAGCCACCATACAACCAAAAGTCACAGTATGCCTGCCAGCCTCAGGCCATACCTCCCAACTGTCCCGCTAAATGCGGGAACGTCCCAGTTTTTGGGGACGTTCCCACGTCCCTCCTGTGGCCGGCAGTGTCCTGCTGTGTGTGTGTGTGTGGGGGGGGGGGGGGCAATAGGGAGCCCCCCCCCCCCCCCCCCCAATCTGACAGAATAGCCGATTTGCGCATGCAAACTGGGGTGAAACATAATTTGCATAAGCCAATCCCTCATTTGCATACACAACACCCCCTTTCCAGCCACTCGCACGTCTTCGCGCATGCTCAGTAGGAGATAAAAGAAGATGGCTGCCCCCATACAGATTACACAAAGGTGGCTGCTGCCCACCAATGAGAAGCCAGGGTACAGAAAAAAGAGGCAGAGCTTAACGGAGGAGTATGAGGGGAAGATTTGCAGGAAAAAGGCCCAGAGAACCTGCTTAATGCCTACTCCACCTTTAATTAACCAGCTAAGTGCCTTGGGGGAGGAGAGAGAGTTCCTATCTATCTATCTATCTATCTATCATCCCTCTGATATATATATATCTATCTATCATCCCTCTGATATATCTATCTATCAGAAGTAGTTTGTAGACACATATATACACACACACACACACACACATATATATATATATATGTGTGAAGAGGGTTTTTTTTAGGAGGGGGCCCGGAGATGTCCATGTACCGGGCCCCAAGATTTTTGTTGACAGCCCTGGGTGTAATCAACCAATCCATTTGTATCTGATTCTAACCTAATTGTCTCTATGGGAACCGCCAACTTTGTGATGCTAGTCAATTTGATCATAATATCCAACTAAAATGAAAATATGGGGAAATGCAAAATATGGCAAATGCCAAAATGTAAACTTTCCTTTTTACTTCTGGTTAAATGTAGTTCTAGTGCTTACAATGTTTTGAACAAAACCGGCCATGACTCTAATGATATCTAGGGAAGCAGAGACATCATAAAGCACCTTTGAGGTTTTCTGAGATAATCAGTTTCTCATCTTGCCGCAGCAAAAAGCTTAAAACCGTATTGAACGGTGGTGTGGTGACCTTTAACTGATGTCTATATTGCTTTGGCAGGTACATTAACTTTCTCATCTGTATTGTGGAGTGATGATGGCTCGGCAAGATTATATCACCAATTTTATAGATTCCTTTCTATAATCTTTCATTTCCTTCTTTTACTGCACATCAGTAATAATTAGTTAGAAGCATCAAACGTTAACATTATTGCCATTCATATTTTCGTTTGAATTAAGACAAAGGTAGTAGAAACATCGGTGCTACAAATATTGAAAATGAATAAACACCATGTCCTTTATTGCACAAATCAAATATATTATTATCATCTCATAAAGCAGTGTGGACATAATGGCGATGTGTGTAAAAATAAAGATAGGAGAGTTACTAAGTATTGCAAGTCATGTCACATCAGGCTGATAAGGCCAGGTCTTTGTTTTTTGTTTTTAATTTTTTTCATTTTATTATGAAATTTTTTAAATACATTATTTTGCAACTATCGGGAGTGAGACAATGGGCAGCAAATTGTGGTCCTGCAGGTGGTAGTGGGGGTGAGGTTTAGTCTCCATGGAGGAATCCCGAGACAACTTTATTGGTCTCAAAATTACAGGGCAGTGACGTGATGGGGTTTGCATGAAAACGCCCCCTGCCCGCTTCCTACATGCCCCACCTTTGTGAGCGCCTCGGAGACTATGCAAGTCCATGGAGGAGCCCACATTGTAACCCTGTGCATGCACATAAGTGAATAAGCTTAAACATTGAATTCCCCTTGCGAACGTATGGGTAAATTCGCTGACCTAAATGAATGCTATTGGCATTCTGACAATGTCGACATTAATACCCCTTTCACACTTGCAAAAATATCCCGGGTTTTTGCACATGAACACGCATCAACCCAGGATTTAGCTCAGTGTGAAAGGGTCTTCGACGAATATCCCATGTTCAGCATTCTGGGATTTCTACCCAGGTCCTGACCTGGGTAGAACCCGGAATCGACACGGGATGCGGTCAGTGTGAACGGGTATTCCGGGTCAGCGTGACCCAGATCCCGTTCACTGCAGTGAAAATGCGCCGCTGGGAGGTGCTGACACCTCCCAGCGCCGGCCCAGCCAAGCCTCCAGATGACGCCACCCGCCCGACTTCATTCAGGGTCGGGTGGCCAGTGTGAAAGGGTACATTCCTGGGTAGTGTCCGGGGATACATCCGGGAACACATTCCCAGGTATGACCCGGGTCTGCGAATGTGAAAGGGCTATTACCAATCTCAACATCATAAGTGCCAATAATATGTTGTCAACATAATGAAGGTCAACATAGTTTTTGTTGACCCTTTGACTACAGTACATCCCCAGCTACAGAGTATACATTTATGCCAGAAAGCTCTTTCATCTAAATTGACATTGTTTTAACGCAGTGAATTGTTGACCTTGATGCAGGAAGGGACTGCAATTGGAAGGGTCTGGAAATGACTTAACCATTAGGATATGATGTTTATTTTTACAACAATGAGCACATTTCCAGAAGGCTAGATCCAAATCAGCTCTATAACCTGCCGAGTAGTGGTAGAGTTAAGGGTCACCCCTAGGCACAACATTATCCCCCCACCCCCAATATCCCAATTGGTGCTGCTATTACTATATTTTTTTTAAATATCTGCAATTTGGGGGGGGCAGGAGCAGCTGGCAAAGCATAATTGCAAAGCCATACAGTAGCTGCGGCAGGCGATTCAGCAAAAACAGCCCCCTTCTGTTTCATCAGCCCCCCTGGTGTTTCTACAGCTCCATCCCCCTCATGCCTATGGCTCACCCTCTAGCTCCAGTCACTTGACTTCGTGTGTGGCTTCTCTGGTTGCCACTACTTATCACAGCTCTGCCCTTCAGCATGCAGCACAGTCAGCTCAGCATAACGTTATGGCCGATGCACCACAATAAACAAAGAAACCTGCCTAGGCTATAATATCCAGGTACAGTTCTGAGAGTGAGAAGGAAGAGAAGTTTCCACAGAAGAGGAGGAGGGAGGTGCCTGCAGGAGCTGTAGTTCAAAGCAGCTGCTTGAACAGGATAGTTAGTCCTGTAAAGGAAACATACAACAAAACACAAAGAGCAGCGCTAAAACTAATTTAAAGTTAAAAAAAAATCAGTGATTGGTCCAGGGGGAACATAAGGGTATTAACCCCTATGGTACAAGGGGACCTGTTGGCCACCCCCATCCCCGCAAGGGCTCCCTCTGCACACAGTCAGGTCCCACCACTTATAGACTAACCAGGACATTACAATTTAACCCCGACCCCTCTGCACACGGGAGGAGACATAAGATCTAACACCCCTTATGGTAAAAGGGGATCTCTTGACCACCCCGATTCCCGCAAGGGCTCCCCACGCACACAGAAGGGATCAGACACACCCCATTTGGACCCCAGGACTCTCTTTCTGGTAACAATCTCACACTGTACCTACAGTGAGAGAGGAAGAAAAGACACTCACCTGCGGGCACCAGTGACCCCCCAATGCCCCTACCATCCTCCTACGAGGCACCCCACCACCTTTGTTTTCTATTTAAACCTTTACTAATAAATCGTACAACACTGTACCATTTTACTTATCTTCTGGCTAAATTGTATGTGTACACCCAACCACACGAACCCCACATTCAACATACAACAAAAAAATTAATTTATGCTCGCGGGGCGTGTCTCTAATGTCCCCATTGGTAGATGGAAGGTCTTATCATTGGTATTGAGGGGTGTGAATCAACTAGGTGGGTGGAGTTGGCGCAGTTGTATGTCACTGCTGCACTTTGTGTTGTTGGTGAATTTAGATGAATTAGCATACATGAATGGCTGTGTGGATTATTACAGGTTCTAGTACTGTTATGCCTGTGTGACCACTTTGTGGATTTAATACAGTAGTGACATCCAACATTGGTAAAAATAGTATTGTACTGTAAATTAAAGATCGAGTTAAGTCATTGGACAGTGGTGCTGTGTTTGTATAACAAAGATGCATTAGCCCAGATGGCCGTTATTGAAGTCAATATTCAGACCTCCGGGGGCTAGTGTCTTAAGTGTATAAATCCAGAAAAGGTATCTTCTGTTTAAGATATCAGTATGATTACCACCTCTCCAGTTCCTCTTTGGTGTCTCTATAGCCATAAAGGATACATTTAAAACAATTGAACATAAAAGTGTATCCTCCGTTGTCAGCATATAAAGGGGGTAATTACCTGATCCAAGGGAACTGTAGACGCACAGTTCAAATGAGCATGTTATTCAAATTCTTTGGAATTTTATGCCTGTGTGACCACTTTGTGGATTTAATACAGTAGTGACATCCAACATTGGTAAAAATAGTATTGTACTGTAAATTAAAGATCGAGTTAAGTCATTGGACAGTGGTGCTGTGTTTGTATAACAAAGATGCATTAACCCAGATGGCCGTTATTGAAGTCAATATTCAGACCTCCGGGGGCTAGTGTCTTAAGTGTATAAATCCAGAAAAGGTCTCTTCTGTTTAAGATATCAGTATGATTACCACCTCTCCAGTTCCTCTTTGGTGTCTCTATAGCCATAAAGGATACATTTAAAACAATTGAACATAAAAGTGTATCCTCCGTTGTCAGCATATAAAGGGGGTAATTACCAGATCCAAGGGAACTGTAGACGCACAGTTCAAATGAGCATGTTATTCAAATTCTTTGGAGTCAGGATACCGGTTCTCCTTCTCTCCTCTGTTGCGCCGTCCTGATAAAGTCCCCAGACGGGGAGGAAACGCGTCGGTGGTGGAGCCTGCACCGAATACCCATTGTGCAGCTAAACAAAAGGAGGGATCCAGACGCTTGGGGAGCAGGACGGCGCAACAGTGGAGAAAAGGAGAACCGGTATCCTGACTCCAAAGAATTTGAACAACATGCTCATTTGAACTGTGCGTCTACAGTTCCCTTGGATCTGGTAATTACCCCCTTTATATGCTGACAACGGAGGATACACTTTTATGTTCAATTGTTTTAAATGTTATGTCTCTTATATAATAAATTTGTTGCATGTGGTACTACACCATGAGAGATTCTGTTTATATTCCCTACATGTGGAGTATGTGCTGAAAGAGTTTCAGCGGAAGTAACACGCTACAAAGCGCCGGATAAGTCTGTGACTCAAATTGTGTTTGTTTGGTGGTTTTGGTGGAGGTTTATAAGGAGAGCCTTTTTTCTGAAGTTGTGGACTATTCTGGTCGCTATTTGCGTACATCGTCTATCCTGTATAATACACACAGTCTATATGAATTCAGTTAGTGAGTCTTGTGTGCCCTTCCAGATGAAGATGATGTCGTCTATATAGCGCCGCCACAGGATCAAATTGGCATCCCAGCTATGCCCACTCTGTATATAGTCCTCCTCCCACTTCCCCATAAACAGGTTAGCATAGCTGGGCACCACTTTAGATCCCATGGCGGTCCCTGTGGTCTGCAGGTAATAGGTGTCATTGTACCATCCCACTCCTATTGACATTATTACCTTTGGGTACCACCCCACGAACTCTACACAGCACAGTCTCTTGACATGAGACATATACACTTAGGAGTTTATGGTTGAAAGAGGTCCGTTGATACCCTCAATCCCTAAGGGGCTCATCTCAGGTCAGACGGTCTGTACACACCTGTTGACACGTTTCCAGGTTATTCACTGCTTTTTGTAAATTTGACTTACATGAGAATAAACACACCGTTCTCAATACTTATGAGTGTGCCATCTCAGTCACTTATATACATAACATCAACTACCTGCACCAGGTGAGCGCTGTGAACATATTGAGCATCTGTATCCCCTATATCAAGCAAGATGGGGGTAGCTGACTCATTTCTCTTCTCGAGAGTTTACCGGGCAAAAAAGCGCTTTCGGCAAAGGGATCTCATGAATTGATCTAATTTAACAAAGAGCTTGAATATATTACGATAAGAAGAGGGGGAACAATGTAAGGCCACAGCTGAGAAGTGAGTTTTTGATGATAGATTAATTATACTGTTGAAATTCTGATTCATCTACGAACCTAGTATATTTTGGTTCTGTCTCATCCCCCTCGCCTGCGTCTATGCTGTATCTTCTTCATTTGCAGAACATTCGGCCATTTTGTCCTCTATTTTTATATGAATTTGGGGGTTATTCAGACCTGATCTCTGGGCTGCTAATTTGCAGAGTCCTGCGATCAGGTAATAGCCGCCCTGTGCAAGCCTGTGAATTGTTGTGCAAGGCTTGCGAGAATCACGTCAATCGGCGATTAGCAGAAAATCTATATGCACTTTGCTCACCGTCTAATGATTTTTCCAGTGTGTGTAATCTATTCGTAGCCCAGGACTTACTTGGTGAATGCAATAGAGACAGGTTGATTGGTGCCGGAGCTTCAGTCACACAACTCTCCTCAAACGCTTGAACTTGCCCGCATTTTCTTTGAAATTTCCAGAAAATGGTCGGTTACCACACAAAATGCCAGCAATCAATTTTCATATGACCATTGATAAACAATATATCAGGAATTTATCACAGGATGGCCTCACTCATGAAATTTGCAGCTGTAAATCAGGTCTGAATAAACCCCTTGGTGTGCACATAACCAAACCATGGTTAAATTTGACTCAATAATCCTATAGTTTCGATCTGTTATATGTGCCATTCTTTTTTGTTATTATTGAGGCTTGTCTGGTTTAAAACAAACTGTACTGTTCTTATATCATATAGCATTGTTTCTGCAAAATGTGGGCTACCCGTTTCCCTGCATTAACCAGGTAGGATATATTTTCTACATCCTCTTTAATGAACATACCTTTATTTCTTACTGTATTCAGGCCTTTATGCTCTACTCACATCAGTAACATTATTTCAAATGACAATAACTTTTCAGAAAGAGGAAACACACATCCTCAACAACAGCAACAAATCGCATCTCATTTACTGGGTCATTAACAGATATTAAAGCTTGTTGGTTCCAGTTTCACAAATGGCTGGAAGCACAAGCTAATATAGTCATAAATTGGGAATCAAATTGTTTTATTTACTGCACTTTATCTTGGCCTTGAATAAAACAATTTAAATAACTCCAATCTGCTATTAGCACAGCTGAGATTTAAAAAAAAAGAAGTCACATTTATAAAAGTGTATTAGGTGTAAAAAGATATATATATATATATATATATATATATATTTTCACACAATACATTTATCATATATTTACTATGTTCCCACAGCACCATTGGTGTATTTATAATGGGTTCACTGTGCCAGGGGAGCCCACACCGTGCACACCAATTTTTTAATACCTACCCCTCCAGAGTCCCACGGTGAAGGCAGCAGCGGTGACGGAAACACCAAAAAATGGTCACTGGACCATTTTTTCAGAGGTCTGTGCATGCACAATAAAGTCTGAGCCCTCTAGAGCTCAGACTCTTTTGCGCTATGTGGCATGCTGCAGCTGGGAAAGAGGAGGGGGCCCAAACAGAGGAGGCTTCACATGGGCCTCCTCTTCTCTTAAAGCGCCCCTGCACAGCACTTTTATTGCCTGACCAGTCATCTGCCCGTCACAATGATGGAACATCATAACAGTAATGCCAGCACCGGAGGCTGTCCTGAGATAATAGAAAAATAGCATCAGTGGAAAAAACTAAATCTTTCTGTCTCCAATAGAGACTTATGATTGTGTACAAGGAATCTTATACATAGCAGCTATATATATATATATATATATATATATATATATATATGTGTGTGTGTGTGTGTGTGTGTGTGTGTGTGTGTGTGTGTGTGTGCCGTGCGAGTTTAAACTTTTTAAAATAGAGAGAGAGACTGATATCCATATATGTTTTGAGTTGACTAAGTAACATTAAATGCAATTATAAGAAAGCTGATTTGAATGTATAAGGTACATGTATAATAGAATACAGAGGCGCGTGTCCCGTTTACGCTTGGACATTGGATCTCTGGGTAGCAGCATCTACGCCGTAGGAAGACCCTGGACTGAGCCCCCCTTGATTCCGGACCAAGGGACCCTGGACAGGACTCCTCCCCCGATTAACATCATTGTGCTTGCTGAATTGCCTTGGATTCATTGTTACATGCCATTTTATCTGCAACACTTTGGGAGAATCTATTTGTGGAACAATTGAAATCATCCACTCTTCTCAACTCTGTGCGATATTGAGAAGTCATATTTGGTTTTGTATAAACCTTTTTTATTTTATATATACGTCTTGCTTTACCTGAGGTCTATCACCCTCTATACATAGTTACCATCTGAGCGCCACCTGTCAGTTCCACTCTTCTCTTTATCACAATTGTATATGGTCTAAGTCAAATAATACGGTATACACAATATAGAGAAGACTTACGACATGGTTACGTGTGATGCAGGCACCCTTTCAGCCTGGTGGCTGATGTCTCTGTTGACTATGGGATCTCCACCCATGGATGGAGCGGTTTTCAGGTCTCAGCGGACAGTTCTGGGATGTCCTTTTCATTGAGGAGGAGTTTGTCAGGTCTAGGCAGTCAAGTTGGGACATGGATTTCATTGAGAAATGAAAGGGTTACACCCAGGAGAGATTACATGGTGGCTTCTCCATTGGTCTTCTCTAACTGACACTGATGTGGTAGAGAGATGTATGCCAATGTTAAAATAATTATAGAAGCACTGCTGCATCTGTGTTAGGCTTCTCCTATCAGTAGGCAGGTGTTCACCTATATTATTATTATTGTTATTATTATTATTAACAGGTTCTAATATAGCGTGCACATATTCCACAGCGCTTTACAGAGAATAGTTATGAGCAAAAACACATACCGAATTACAGTACAAGACAAGTACATGGTAAATAAGGATAGTTACATCAGGGGACAGGACACTGAAGCAATCATCAGGGTGGCAGAGGTTTATATATTCTAAGAAAGGCACATAAGGATGTATGCCCCAGGCTAGCTCTGAAATAGTGGATGAAATAGCTTTATATACTCATTTATCTACATAGGCCTATAAGTGTTTGCTACCAGGTATGCTCTTAACTGGATTCATCCAAACAAAATACAAAACCAAAATACAAAACCAGTTTCCTATTCACATAACTAACTTACATATGAAATTGTGCATATTAATCCAGAGACTGAAACAATGTTGATGTGGTACACAGTGGAGTATTTTTTGTCAATGCACTTCAGTGTAAATCTCAGCGAGCAAGTGAGGATTTATTCCCACAGTTATTGACAGGTAAGGAGCATTTTGTGGGGGCTAACGGAGGATTAGCAACTCAAAGGCATTACCATTTCAGGGTACTTGCTACTGCCATCCCATCTTACTTCAGAAGGCCATGCTGTGTGACTATAGGGTTACCCAGAAAGTTCATTATCGTCTGATGTGTATCCGATGGTTGCATCTTCATACACTAGTGGTGAGCAGGTGTCTCTATGCAAATCTTGGAGACTACAAGACTCGCATGTTTTGGCATAACCATTGTGTACAGGATTGCAGCAGTGACGCCATTGGTGGCCATCCCTGAATCAGGCTCAATATGCCAAAAATGACCTTCAGTGTGTCTTTCATTTCTATGAATAACTTTCATTTAGAGTGGTTATTATTTAAAATGTACTAAAAGGTTCTATAAGCTAGGAATGGGGGTTAGATGCTCGCTTATACTATAGCTATATATTTTTTTCTACAGCCTGCTATTAGACAAAAATGTCCACACTCAAGTTATATTTACATTGTAGTAATGTGTATTTTCAATATTTAAGTTTATAACAGCATGGAACGTTGCATTTAAGAAAATATATGCCATCGGCATTCAAAATCCCCACAGATGTCTGTATTCTTCATAATGGACTAAGATCATTTTCGGTTAATTAGGGAAAGAAAAAAATGTTCCCTTAATTATTCTGTCTCATCATTTGCTGCCTGATGCCTGGAATAAAGATACAGTTTTCAGTTTAAGTCATATTTAAAGAAAATTACAGAAAATAACAATCACAATATTTTATTATATGAAGCAACATTGATTTACTGTACAACAGTGAAGACTGCAGACAATGGGCGCACAAACAGACAACTAGCAGTCATCTTCTGATTGTGTTTTGTTGCCATGCCCAATAATGATAATAATCACATTGACTTGTACAGTATTGGACCATTATTTAGCATTATGGTTGGAATACTGCAGTGTCTGTTGGCAGTATGAGAAACAGCCCTATAAGCCTCATTGGTCTGTGCATACCAGGGGACATTCTGGTGTGGTGCACCTGCGATCTCATGTGGAAAGTACCAATGTCTGGTATTTTGCACTCGCACAAACAGGATCTGTGATGTCGGAAGCAGAAAGACAACAGACTATCAGTAACTGACAGTCTGCTGCCATTCGTTTAGGGGTGGAGGGGGCGCGGACAGCAGCCTGTGTTTATGAAAACAGAGGCGTGATGCTGCTTTTTAGGGAGTGGGAAGAGGTCAGGGTTCTCTGTCGTAGGATGGAGATTTCCTGCCATCAGTGATGGGCGGTTTGCATGGTACAATAAATTCTGTAAAGAAAAACAGTCCAAGTTGAGTCTGATTTGGCAGGTATTTTTTTTACATGCGATTAATCGCATGAGCGATACATCGCTGGTACTAAAAAACACCCGTGATGTGCCGTTGATGATCCGTCTCCGATATATGGTACTATACGAAGCGCGTGGGAACACGCATAGGGCTACCACCTCATCCCTTTAATTCCGGACACATATTAATTACACAGGTTCTGTGGCTGATTAAAACCAGGTGAAATGGAGACTTGAGGTCAGCCAGCCACAACCTGTGTAATTAATATGTGTCCGAAATTAAAGGGATGAGGTGGTAACCCTAAACACGCACCAGATCGGAACTGATGTCAAACACCCTTGATTTGCTCGATTTCATCCGATATAATGGCCTGATCTATCCCAATCTGATGAAATCGGACCAAATTGGACCTGTGTATGGGGGCCTTAAGACACCTGCTGCTGCATCTCCATAAAGCACTATCAATGCTACTGCCAAGGTAGCAACTGTAATAACACATCCACCCGCACCTGTATAACTTTGCTTACATGTATTAATCCTTTGCCAGCATCCTGACTGTTCTTACTTTCTTTTTTTAAATAAGAATGCATCCTAAATATTTGCTTCTTTTGGTACATAAATTACAAATCGGCTAAATTATGCAAGCATCCATCAATACCATTCATTTTTTTCTCATTGCATTTGTTTTGGAGACCTGTGCGATGCTAGACCTTTCCATAGCCCATGCCCAGAGAGGTTAATCTCACACATGATATGCCCGTCACGGGCATCGATTGGTGTTTTGCGAGAGAATGACTGTTGGTGGGGCGATCTGAAGCTAAGGGTTTGGGCACAACCGCAGTCCCATGGGAGCAGGTAGGATTGTTATTATTACTGTAAATGTAGAACTGCTAAGCACTGTCAGCCATAGCCCCCACAGTAGCATGGATGCCATGTTTATGTCTGCCATTTGTCCGCCAGTTGATTTGGGCTTCCTTGAAAAAGGCACACATCATCAGCAGGACTGGTACCCTGCACCTTTATAGGCTAGTAATCTCACAGGATGAAAAAGTACAGCACTATCTATCTTTATTTATATTTATTAACAGTTTTTGTTAGGAGCTGAATAACCTACCAGTATATTTTTGGAATGTGGGAGGAAACCGGAGTACCCAGAGGAAACCCACACAAGCATAGGGAGAATATACAAACTCTGCATGGTTAGGGCCATGGTGGGAACCGATCCCAGGACCTCAGTGCTGTGAGGCAGTAATTCTAACCATTACACCATCCATACTGCCCCTATCTTTAGGATAGGAAACCAGGATAGTATAGTACAACAATAGCTTTATTACATAAGTTAACAAAAACAGTAACTGTACTATACTGTATATAGTATACCTCATAGTATCATCACACCCAGAGTATCCTCTGGCTCCTAACAGTATTGATGTTCCATCAGCACTGTAGAGTGGGCAGGGTTCTTGTGGGATGCAAATCATGTTGTCTCTCACCAGATCAGTCTAGGGGTGAGATATGTATAATGTATCCTTGTAGACAGAGCCGGCCCTAGCCTAAATGACGCCCTAGGCAAGATTTTGGCTGATGCCCCCAAACACCGCCACTAGTTCCGCCTCTGACCCTGCTCCCCTTTCCCAGCACCATCAACCCTCATCATAGCAGTCATCATTTTGGTGCTCCTACCTGCAATATTTTAAATAGAAACAGTGCACACATTCGGTGCGCAGCCCAAACAGGGGTGTGTTCTTGCTGGGAAGGGGCATGGCCACCCAATAGTACCCCCAATTCAAATTATGCCACACAGTAGTGCCACTTTATTCACATTATATCATGTGATGGTGTCCCTTATTCACGTTACATCACACAGTAGTACCACTTTACCTTATGTACATTACTCCTGACATTATTCACATTATACCCTTAGAAAAAAATCCTGAGAAAATATTGTATTTTAAGCACCTCCATGGCCACACTGCAACCCAGCACAAAGCAGTGTGTGCTGGGCAGAGGAGAAGAGCTGCAGTTGCTGCTGTCACTTAAGGGGAGGGGGCCCTCGCACATTATTAATGCATTTATACATGACACACATAATGCCCCTTACTGCTTGGATACAGATGTTTCCTCATACATCTTGACTCAATAAGCCATGCAGCTCCTGGCCAGTTCTGCTAACATTCGGTGAATTTTTTGCTGATAATTCCTCTTATTTTCATTGTTTTGTGACCAGCACACACAAGGAGCTTCCGATGATTAAAATGATATGCAGCATGCCTATATTCTGTGTGCAACTGTGGCTGTACCTGCATACAGAATGCTATGTTACAGTGATTTCCATGATTACACTACTTCATATGCATATACAGCCTCACTCAGACACAGAATATAGCCATGCTGCATATCATTTTAATCAGCAGAAGCTGCTGATGCCCCTAGGCATTCCAAATGCCCTAGGCAATTGCCTAGTTTGCCTATGCCTAAGGCCGGCTCTGCTTGTAGAGTCAACTTTGTAGATCCTGACTGCTTAGCTATGAAGCCACTAACAGTGTAGTAAGCAATGACCATTTGGCACACCAAACCATAATTGGTTTCCAATGGAGTGAGCTGGATGTAGGGTATAATGATTGTCAGCTGCTGGATATTGAAATTGTCATTATGCAAACATGGCAAAAACTGAAACTCCCATGCCAGTTCTCTTTAAGATGTCTTACACCCTCAAAGTCTTCTTGTGCCTTTTACAATATGTCCTGTAAAATTCCCACAGGTATGGTGACGCTCCCAGTGGAGTGCATTGCAGTTCAAGACAATATTATTGGCCTGTTTAAATGAAGGGGATTATCAGAGCACTGTTATTGGAATAGTAGATTCCCCATTTCCACCTACTGATGGATCACCTGCTACTTTAACAAATAGGTTTGGCTTACTTGATTGTTGGAACTTCACAAGTTTACCTTCTTTCATGCTTTTGTAATGTCACCTCGCCAGACATTAAGCTGTTCCAAGCTGAATGTCTGGGGAGGTGCTACTTTGGCTATGTGGATGACAGACAGGTTGGAACATTCTGTGCTGCATTACTATTTCACCTCAGTGTACCATTGCTGAAGTGACCAAGATGGGATACCTAAATACATACACACCTAAATACATATGTACAGGGCAGCATACCCAAATGCATATGTACAGGGCAGCATATCTGGCTGAACTTATTTAAAGCACATATATTGCTGTATGCTAGTTCTTTCCTGTAAAGCAGGCTGGAGCCAGGTTGCTGAGTGGGCGGCCGGGCTGATTGGGAGACCGGGAGCCAGGTGCCGCCGTGAGCCGGGTTGCTGAGTAGGCAGGTGGGAGGGCTACTGGGTTGCCAGGATGGTAGGCAGGCTTATATGGCTGGGTGGCCGGGAGCCGGGAAGGCTGGGTGGGCGGCGGATGGCTGAGGCAGGCTGTGCCCTGCGCAGCGTGACCTCTGACCTCGTCACACTGCGCAGTGCTGCACTGCCGGGTATGGGAGAAGCCGGGCAGCGTCTGAGCGATTGCTCAGACGCTGCCCGGCAATAGACTGCGCATGCGCAGTCTAATCCCGAAATCCCGGTATTGGAGTTTTCAATCTCGGGATTGAAATCCCGGCATTTTGGGGGCCAAATCCCGGGATCCCGCCGATCCCGATCTCGGGATTGGCCACCCTATATGGGAGGGACCCTTGCACAAAAATAACCACACAACCGTCACTGCACTGACATGTCGTTTTGGAACACCTGTCATTCATGTACTTGCATGTCACCCTGATAAGTGGACATAAACACAGTATTATTAACACCCCTATAACCTACCAGTGGATATACTGTACTGGAGGCTTTTTACGTGTACTGTCAATCAGCATTCCAGTTCTATAATGTTCCAGGTAATGACAAAGGGGGGTTTCTAGAAATGTGCGATACTCTTCTTGATGAATCCAAGTCTTGATGTGATTAGAGCCTGCAACCTATAAAATAGAACACTGATTAAATAGTACAAATTAATTTTACAGAAGATTACAATGTGACCTTTTCCCAGGTGTATTTTAAATAATTTTCTTCCTGTACAAAGTTAATACTCTGATTATAGCTAATTCAGTCTTAATTCCATTATCTATTTTAGCCCCTAGTACTATCAATTACAAGAGAATTTCACTTACATATTTATAACAATAATGTCTTTATTCAAGCTACGATGTCACCATTTAGAAAGGATGAAAAATCCGAAGCATACTACATAGACTGCTCATCTCTGCTGCCATGCAGCATGCTGCAACATGGCCTAGTACATGGTGGGCCAGGCTATATGCTGTTCTGATAGAAGTGTCCAGTGGCCCATTGTCTCACTGGAAATATTCTACATTACAATCTTTTGCTGTTGGCATGATCCTTATAGTACAGGGGTCAGGGAACTTTTTTACATTTTACAACAAAATATATTTAGATACACAGACGTTACCCCCTTGATTTGAAAGGAAGGAAATCATATAATTGTAATACACACTGTACCCCAGAAACTGATTATATATCCTGCTAGTACAGTACACAGCCTGGCAGCAATTGATAATGATGATGATGATTACCATGTATGGCTGTGTGTGGTACAAAATATGTAGCACACACAGCCATACATGGTAATCATCATCATCACCATCAATGGCTGCCAGGCTGTGTGTGGTATAGCCATTGATAATGAATACCTCCCAACTGTCACGATTACAGCGGGACAGTCCCGATTTTCGGGTCCTGTCCCGCTGTCCCACCCGCGGCAGGCATTGTCCCGCTGCGGAGGGTGGCAGTTGGGAGACCCCCCAATCTAATAGAATAGACGCTGTGCGCACAGCGTCTATTCTCGTACGAAAATGAGGTCGCGGCTAATTAGCATAAGCCGTGCCCTCATTTGCATATGCCCCACCCCCTTTTTAGACGCTCGCGCGGAGAGTGTCCCTATTTCATCACCACAGAAGTTGGGAGGTATGATAATGTGACGTCCAGGGAAGTATTAGTGTCAGTATTACAAGATGATATAGTGACAGTCTGTGCACATTGTTTTCCCTAGACTAGAGATGGGTATACCTTGACAGAAGCCTATAACTAGGCAAAGAACCTCGGCACCGCTGCAGCAGTACAGACTGAGCGCTGCCGAGATGGCACAGCAACTAGTTGACTTAACTAAAGAAGGGGGCAGACTTGGAGGCGGGGCCCGGGGCATCCCGCAAGGAAGCGTGTTATACGCAAGGGCCTGACGCACGGCACCAGGTCCTTGTAGACTACAGGACTGTAACACACACAGCCAGGCATCTATATAGAATCTATACATAGATTCAGTGGCGTAGATTGCGTAAGGCAGCCCCCGCCACCGCTTGGGGGAGCGGGGGCTGCATGGGCGCCTGCTCCCGCCCGGCGCAATGAGCGAACTGCTGGTCTGACCTCTGACAGTTACATTATGATAATATGTGCTGCTGTCGCGCCGCCTGCCGCAGCCGCGACTGTCACATTGCTTCTTGATGGGCGGGTGGCTGTCCAATGGGAGGTTAGGGCTGCGGCTGCCGTCAAATGAGAGGGCTGGTGGGGGCGTGGCCTGGTACGGAGTGACAGGGTAAGCAGCAGTGACTGCTGGTTACTCTGCTTCATTCTCCAATGCGTGCGTGTGACGTCATCACATCAGACGTCACACGCTGGGGACAGAGGACACGCTGGAGAGGAGCCTGGAAGCCGAGCAGTGAGCAGGTATAGTTCCAGAATAATACAGATAGAATAAAGGTGCCTGTGTGTGTGTGTGTGTGTGTGTGTGTGTGTGTGTGTGTATGATGGGATAGGGGTGCCTGTGTGTGTGTGTGTGTGTGTGTGTGTGTGTGTGTGTGTGTGTGTGTGTGTGTGTGTGTGTGTGTGTGTGTGTGTGTGTGTGTGGTGGTACAGGGTGCATATGTGTGTATTGTATAAATGTGTGTGTGTTGCTTTATCTTTAACAGTTAGGTTCACTATGTGTGGCCTGTGGGTGGGGTGTTAGTGTTCAGTAGAGCCTTGGAGGGACTGGGTAATTATAGTAACCCTCTCCCCCAACCCTCCTATTTCACCCTACCTAATGCCTAACCCTAACACCCCCCTCAGTGTCTCACCCTACCTAATGCCTAACCCTAACACCCCCCTCAGTGTCTAACCCCTCACAGCCTAACCCTCGCCACTTAGTGCCTAACCCCCTTTTTTACCACCTAACTCCCCCTTTATAGCACCTAACCCTCCCTACTCACAGCCTAGCCCTCGCGTCACACACAGGGGCGAGTGAGACATGCTGGAGAGGAGCCGGAAAGCCAGCAGAGAGGGAGCAGTGAGCACAGCCCACCGTCACTCACTACTTGTTGTTATACCATATATTAGAGCGAGGTGGGTTTGTGCTCTGTTGTGCCTGACTGCCACTGTTTATTTATATATATATATATATATATATTTCGAAGTCCCAGCACCCACACAAAATAATTGAGTTGCCGCGGTGCCGGTATAAGTAAAAATATACACATACAATCAATACCGCACCCATCGGTCTTTCTCATACATCAATAAAGATCACCATGACCATGCCGTTAAGCGACATTTCGGGACTTCTTTATTGTCAGAATATTGTTGTTTGTCTAGCCTGAGGAAGAGACAATAAAGAAGTCCCGAAACTTAACGCTTAACGGCATGGTCATGGTGATCTTTATTGATGTATGAGAAAGACCAACGGGTGCGGTATTGATTGGACGTGTATATATATGTATATATATATATATATATATATATCGTGCCAAGGGAGGGGGAGGGGGGGGGGCGCCACAAACTTTTTGGCTGGGGGGAGCAAAATTTATAGTTACGCCACTGATGCTAGGATGTGTAGTTTCACAACAGCTGGAGGGCCTCAGGTTGGACATGCCTGCTTTAGAGGGTCAGGCAAGGGACACATGGGATTTCTATGGCTCTTTTTTATTAATTTACAAAACCCTTTAGTAAACATCACAATTCAGTACACTGCTGCTGTACCCAGGATTGAACCTTTAACCTTTTGCATTCCAGTCAGACATTCTACTCATTGAGCTACTGTATATGCATAAAATCTATGAGATTTCTAACTATATAAAGGTACTTGTACTTTGTAAAAATAAATAAATAATAATCAGCATTGTAATCGAGCAGAAATATGTAGTGAGGATCTGCTCATCTGCAAAGCATAAATAGCAGCAAGAAACAGAGGCCCTTCTTCCTTGCTTTAACTGAAGGGTCATCATATCTTAAATGTCAGTCTGGTGCTTGTATCCACATCTTTATTATTTTTACTTTTATTTACCTTTTATCATGTATTTGACAAATTAAATATATACCTTTTCCATGATATGCCTCCCTCCTGTCCTTTTTCTCTTATGTATACTTTGCATTCCCTGCTTGATTGTAATTTTAATCAAATATTATTAAAAATAAAATTAATGAATCTAGTATAGGCCACCTAACTGCTGCATGGTCTTTGCTCCTTATGGTTTGTATATAGTCCATAGAGTGTAGACCAGGCATGCCCAAAGTCAGGCCCGGGGGCCAATTGCGGCCCGTGCTGTCATTTCAAGTGGCCCGCAGCCTCCAGCTGGAAGCGGGCAGAGCATCAGATGTGGGAAACACAGCACAGGACACTAAAGGTGGGGCCCCAGCGAGCACGCCTTTACCTTGCTGTCTGCTGCAGTGAGGAGGTGCCAGCCACCACAGTCAGATGTGTTTGGCGTCCTACCCCTGCTGCAGCAATCGTACATCAACCTACTCCACAATCAGTGACAACAATGTTTGAGGAGGAGTTTCAGCAAGGGGGATGCTTGCTCCCGTAACATGCAGAGCGGAGGAGGGCAGCAGCGGGAGCCCAAGCATCTCCTGTCCTTGCAGCGCCTGCTTTGCCTCTCCTTCCTCTGCCTAACACAAGGGGTTGGGAAACATACAGAGAAGGGAGGGGGCAGAGTGGGGGACATACAGTGAAGGAGGGGCAGGCTGAGGGACATATAGTGAATGGGGGCAGTCTAGTGAATATACACTGAAGGGGCAGGCTGGGGGACATAGAGTGAATGGGGAAGAGTGGGGGACCATTTTGATGTGATTAATGATTCAAAGAATGTCAGGCTGAATGGTTGGCCCCCCACATTTTCACCTCACCAAATCTGGCCCTAGTCACAAATAGTTTGGACACCCCTGGTGTAGACTGTTCACTGCAGAGAGTTTAAAACCTCCGTTCCCAATTAATGACCATTAAATACTGCCTTTGTGAAGTTTGTTGCAGAATTTAAAGGGGGGTATTATATCCCGGGTCACGACTGTCGATCCGTCCCGACAGCCAGGGCCGGCAACAGACATCTTGGGGCCCGGTACATGTGTATCTTTGGGGCCCCTATATATATATATATATATAAATATATATATATATATTTATCCCCTATTAATGAAGCATAGCCACTGAAGAGAACACAGAGGTCACCTGGGACAGTAAATTGGAATATACCATTCCAGGCATTATGACCTCTATGGGTTATTTTCCATTAATAGGTGAGTACTATTTATATTAAGGACATTGTATATTAAACAGAATGAGCACCCTTGGAGTTGTATGAACAGGAGACTGACGATCCCCCACGTGCACAGCAAAAATACATATACTGTATATATATATATATATATATATATATACTTGCAATATGCCGGCACTCCATGTAGTAAGTGATGCAGCTTGGTGGGTGCACTTAAAATCCTTTCATCTATACTCCAAATGAAGGCACTCCACACGATTCAATGCAGTTAAAATGCTGTATTTCAGATGCTCATTTCGCCAAGTACAAGCACTTTCAGAGCCTCCGCTCCGTCATCAGGGCAATGGCAACAGCGTTTTCACACAAAGCATAGACAACAGTGTATCCCCAACATGCCCCACCAAATAAAACACATTTATACGTTACCGCCATCACCTCTCCTCCCTGCACGGCGCCGGCGTCTGCTTACCGGAAGTCTCAGACCCGAACTTCCGGTTTCAGGGGCGGGTGTTCTGGACGCACCTGCTTGTGCGTTCCAGCAACATTAGTTCCGCGTTCCACCGGCCTTCCTGGTCTCACAGAACTCCCTGGATAGGCCAAATCGACGGGCATTGCTGCAGGAGTACAGGCAGGCGAAGCGGACCAACGTATCTGTAACACATATAAATGAAAACAGTGTAAATGACATAAATAAACATAAACAATAATGAATGACCCTCCGTCATTAAATGGTTCTTTGAAAACCTTTATACGGTTAATGGACAACTCTATGGACAGGTTCCTAGCAACTCCCTACAGCATAAGGCCTAATATGTCCAAAGAAGAACTTGCTGCGTTAGCAGATCTACAAAAGGACACTTCTATTGTAATTCGCCCCGCGGATAAAGGCGGGGCGATTGTGATTCTTAACAAGTCGGATTACAAATCGGAGATTTACAATCAGCTTGCAGATGTGGATTTGTACTCACGCCTGAGTCGAGACCCAACATCTGGCTATCAACAGGAACTGTTTAACATCTTGGAAACAGCATGTCGTGAACTGCTGATCCCAAAAAAGGTCCTGAAAGCATTACAGGTGCAATATCCTGTGGTCCCGGTGATCTATACGTTGCCAAAGTTGCACAAAGATCCAATTAAACCGCCCGGGAGACCTATAATCTCCGCCTGTAATTCTTTACTGCAGCCAGTTTCACAATTGCTGGACAGCATCCTGCAGCCTTTGCTGCCTCTGCAAAAAACGTTTCTTAAGGACACTACCACTTTTTTTAAAAAATTGGAAGAGTTGGTCGTGTTTCCCCCTGGGGCCCTTCTCTGCTGCTTGGATGTGTGCAGTTTGTACACGTCCATCCCGCATGAGGGGGGCCTCAGGGCCATGAAAAATTTTCTACTTAAGAATCTTGATCCTGCCTTGTTCGATCATACATTGTTTCTTAAGCTTCTGGAGCTTACTTTGTGTCGCAATTATTTCCTGTTTGACGGCATGTTTTATGTGCAGCGTAGAGGGTGTGCCATGGGATCTTCCGTGGCCCCTCTCTTACGCTAACATATACATGTTTGAGGTGGAGGAGGATCTCTTCTTTACGCCCGCCCACATTAGTGAGCACATCGTCATGTACACTAGATACATAGATGATGTGTTCCTGGTGTGGGCGGGTGGGGAGGAGTCCTTCCTCAACTGTATGAACCAGATTAATGCGGCTAGCCCTTACATCAAGTTCACATTCAGTCATAGCATGACTCAAGCCAACTTCCTTGATGTATCCATTTCAGTTAAAGATGGAAAAATTTGCACTAGTGTATTCTCTAAAGCAACCGATAGAAATACTTTACTTAGAGCAACGAGTCACCACCCTCCGTCACTTAAAAAAAGCTTACCGCTATCACAAATGATGCGAGTGGCACGCATCACAAGTGAAGCTGAGTGTCTGCCCAATGAATTGGACAAAATGATAAAGAAATTCAGTGATAGGGGTTATGAGATGCAAAATCTTCTATCTCAAAAGGATCGTGTCCTCAAAATGCAGCGAGAGGAGCTTTTCAAACCTAAAAAGAAGGAAAAGCCCGATGTCATTCCTTGGGTTAATGAATTCTCTCTAACTAGTCCAATCATTAGACGGGCCACTAAGGCACTATGGCCTATAGTGGCCACAGATAGAGATCTCCCTGCATTAATCAACAAGAGGCCATTGTTGGCCTATACCCGGGGGCGCAACCTTAGGGACAGACTAATGAAGGCCGATGTAACTGAGAGTGATCCACCTCCACACCCCAATGTGTACAGAAAACCCCCAGGTTGCTACAGTTGTCATGACTGTGCCACCTGTAAATTTATTGTGCCTTGTAAATTCTTCAAACATCCTCATCATGAAAAAACATATGATATCCGATCGGTGTTGACATGTAATTCCTCTTTTGTGGTGTACATTATAATTTGTCCCTGTGGCCTACTCTACGTGGGACAGACCACAAGGAAGTTTAAGGAGAGGATGGCCGCACATAGATCGGCTATAGGCAATACACTGAAGGGTAAAGTGGTGGACCAGCCGGTTCCACGACATTTCTTAGAACAGGGACACAAGCTAGAGTCCCTTAAGTACTTTATCATTGATCATATCCCCCTGAGTCTGAGGGGTGGTGACAGGGCAAGGGCCCTGTTGATTAGAGAGACACAGTGGATATTGCGTCTTAACACCATTAAACCATATGGTCTTAATGACAAAATTAATTGGAACAGTTTGGTATAAGTACTCTTACAACTGTGACAGCCTGTTCATAAATTGACTTTATATATTTTTTTATTTTTTTATTTTTATCTTTTATGTCATTCATTATTGTTTATGTTTATTTATGTCATTTACACTGTTTTCATTTATATGTGTTACAGATACGTTGGTCCGCTTCGCCTGCCTGTACTCCTGCAGCAATGCCCGTCGATTTGGCCTATCCAGGGAGTTCTGTGAGACCAGGAAGGCCGGTGGAACGCGGAACTAATGTTGCTGGAACGCACAAGCAGGAGCGTCCAGAACACCCGCCCCTGAAACCGGAAGTTCGGGTCTGAGACTTCCGGTAAGCAGACGCCGGCGCCGTGCAGGGAGGAGAGGTGATGGCGGTAACGTATAAATGTGTTTTATTTGGTGGGGCATGTTGGGGATACACTGTTGTCTATGCTTTGTGTGAAAACGCTGTTGCCATTGCCCTGATGACGGAGCGGAGGCTCTGAAAGTGCTTGTACTTGGCGAAATGAGCATCTGAAATACAGCATTTTAACTGCATTGAATCGTGTGGAGTGCCTTCATTTGGAGTATATATATATATATATATATATATATATATATATATATATAAATTCTGTAGTTCCGCACTCCCAGCCAACAATGTAACAAGTCGTGGTGCTCCTTTAAGGTGACACAATGTGTCCCAATATATAACAGGGTTGTATATTCCAATAAGGGCACTCACCAGTAAATCATGAAAAGTTTATTCAGGGTACATTACCAATCAGGCATAGTAGTCTACGTTTCGGCCACCAGGTGGCCTTTCTCAAGACAGGTCAGCTTAGACGTCCACACAGTGCAAGAGTCAAGATTTATATATATAAACATATAACATCGGTTAAAAAAAATGTATGTGAGCTTGCCAGAACCCACTAGGGACTCAGAGTGGCATCTAGGGACAGCAGTGGCTGCGGGCGACTACTTTTGCTGTCTTTCTCCTGCTGCCAGCCCATACTTGCCTACTTTTGAAAACTAGTTTCAGGGAGATTTTACTTGCTAGTAAAATTTACAGCACCATTGAGACAGGGGTCTGCGCATGCGTGAATATGCGCTTATGCAACCCCCTTGGGTGAACGCCTTCGCCAACTTTCACACTTTTCACAGGCGCTCCAGTAAGGACACAGGGCACTAGCAGGGGAACGCCCAGCATTTTATGGGTGTGCCAATAGAAACGCTGGTCGTACCCCTGCAAACGCAGGCGTGTCTATGCTGCTTGGGGCAGGCAATTGACATCAGCTCCCATCCTGAATTCGGCTATCTCCATCCAAGATAAAAGTCAATCAGTAGACTGTTTTATCTGCGATGGGGAAAATAAATCATTTGATGGTGTGGCCGCATGCGAGTGGATGTCTGAGAGTACACATCCACTTTCATGCTAATGCGGGGATTTGTACGGGGGGAGGGGTTGCATGGTGACAGGTGGCCTTTACTCCCTCTCTAGGCTGCGACTATATGCAACCTAGTGAAAAGGTCTTAATTAGGCCCATAGTGCATTATTCACAGCCACCACATATAGCACACAGCACCATATTACATTATACATGCCCCCCTATTAAATTATACACAGCTCATACATTATATACAGATGGAGCGGGATTTATCTATCCAGGGGATGGCGACGCCAGCCGCCATCCCCTGCCCCGCGCCATCTGTATGCACGCGCGTCCCCTTCTGACGGTGCTGCCGGTGGTCGCCCGGTGTCTACACCGGGTCCCCGCACCCCCCGCATCCCCCCGCAGCCCCCTGAAGCGGGAGGCGGACAGGATTGCGTCCGCCTCGCCGCCCGGATACTGAGACGCGCGTGCGTGGGGGACGCACGCGCGTCTCAGTCAGATGGAGCGCCGTGTTGCTGGCGGATCAATAAGACCCGCTACATCTGTACATATACATTATAAACAGTTCACCCTTTATTACATTATACACAAACTCCCCCCCCCCCCCCCCCCACAAACACATTACACAATGTGCACTCACCTAGCTGTTTTGCTCCTTCCAGGGGAGTGCAGGGACCCTGCAGGACGGTGGGAGCAGTCTGCGTGGTGGGGGAAGCACCATAGGGTAACCAGTGACAGGACAGAGCAGGGAGAGCAGCAGGCTGATCGTGCACGGAGTGTGGTGGGCAGGGCCAACCTCGGAAGCCCTGTCTGCTGCTGACTCCCCTGCTCCTCCCATCCACTCACTTCCTGACTGTGGCAGCAGCTCGGGCACCACTATCCACAACCCTGCGGTGGCAGGCTTTGATGTTAGCGGCCAGGCCCCGCCCCCCGCGTGCATACGCAGCCCGGATGATTGACATAAAAAAACGGAAGGGAAGGAAGCCAGGACGCGCACTCACTGCACAGTGCATAGTGCCCGGTTACTGTGAGGGGGAGATAGAAAGTTGTCTGCACAGTGCAGAGCAGACAGACAGCCATCTCCGACCACTGAGTGTCTGCAGCCCGCAGTAAACGGCCGGGACCCAACTCAAAGCTAATACAGGTGGGGCATGGAGGGTCTGGGGCCCTTCAGATCGCGGGGCCCATCACACTTGTCCCCCTTGACCCCCCCCTGTCGCCGGGCCTGCCGACAGCCGTGACCCTGGCCCGTTTTAGCTTTGCTCGACAGCATATCGCCAGGCAGGATTCAATGCAAAAAGGTGGCGTGTCCATGTAAACGGCCCTGGATTGTCGAGATTCAGCCATGTTCGCAACAATTCACGGCCGTTATTGGCAAAATGGGCCCAACAGCTTTGAAAGTCGGGCACATTCTGTCGATCTGCCTCTTTAATGCAGTCGGGCAAGACAGCATTGAATAGGCACCTGCCTCTATATCCCCCAACAGAAATAGCGATGGGGATTGAATACCCCCCCAAAGTCTTCAACTGGAGCTGGGATGAAGGCTGTCATTTCATATTGCTCTACAATGGGATTTGAGTTCTAGCCCTGACAAATAGTTAGGGGGATTTTCACGGGGAGTACAGTATGTCTAGTCAGACAAACTTGTAACATTCCACACCAATGTGGACTGAGGCTAATATTCTGTAGAACATTTTGAAAATTTTACTCATCTCTAAAATCATTACCAAGGGACAGGGATAGCCCCCTGTGCTAAATCTCATTCTGTACAATTTAATACGGCTATAATTGAAGCTTAACACAAACTATTTAAGCCCAATTCAGAATCATGGCTACCCATTATGAAATATGCCACTTTCACATTATTTCTCTTTTCTGTTTTTGTAAGATTCATCCCTGACATTTCATTAAATATGATCATTTAACTGTACAAGTACAAATGCATTTTTAATTTAGTATTTTGCAGATATTCCAAATTTGAGGAAACTAATTCTTATTGCTCTGGGATAAATGTATCATTTAGATATGCACTGCCACAAAAGAAAAATCATAAAAAATTATTGAAACTTCACTGGCCATTTATACTTAACTTTTATACAAGAAGAATACACTGTTAGCTTGAAACAATATGTTAATATTTAGTTTGTTTTAGTGAAATCTGAAATGTGATTGGAAGGCTAATTATACATTTTATATTTAAAATGCTAAAGGTGCCCATACACGGTAAAATTATTGTATACAATTTGGACTAGATTGGATCACATCGCATAGGTTTTGCAATGCAATGAGATGCAATTAGATGAGATCTAGTACAAAAAGTATATGCAGCACATACTTTTTGAGCTGTGTAATGAGATGTGTGACGGGAGCGCGCATCTCATCGCACCCAGCAATTGTATAGTGTATGGGCACCTTCAGTAATATTTTTGATTGGCCTGACAATAAAAATTAAACACAATTCATTTGCATGTCACGGAACCATTCAGTGACTAATGCCCTTTCAGACCGCACTTTTTACCGGGTATTTTTTGCCTTTTTTTACCGTTTCAAAACGGTAATATGTGCAGTCTGAAAGGTGCAGAGTGAATTTACGGGTTCTATTGAACTGGTATTTCTAAACGGTAATGAAGCAGGGCCTACGCGTTTCAGACCCGTTTTTTTTCATCCACTGTTTTCTATGAGTTAAAACGGGTTCAGTGTTGTAAAGGGACAAAAACTGTATTGAAATACCGTTTAAGGACAAAAACTGCACTGAAATACCGTTTAAGGACAAAAACTGCACTGAAATACTGTTTAAAGACATGCGGCGTGAAAGGGGTTTTAGCTGGCAGACCCATTTTTAGAAATGTTTTAAAATACCTGATCAAAGACAGTTTTGCGGTCTGAAAGCAGCATAAATTATCTCAGAAGCAATGTGACCCTTTTTCTTGTTATTGAGTACAATGACATCCTGTTCAAGCAAATTCAGAGAGAACCTATTTTGTTTGTGAATATTTTTTTATTGCTGTGCCTTTAAAATATCCTTATGTGGCTCGTCAAGCACTGGAATCCTGCACACATATAACTAATTCATTTAAGAAGAAATTGTTATACCTGCAGTGCAGTGGTTTTGCACATTTTGAGAACAAATTTGTCGTGTGATCAAGTCTGAAGTAGGCCATATGAGCCTGATTCAGACCTAGGTCCTGATTCTGTTTTACTCAGTAAGCTGCAAAGCTTGCAGCTAGCCGAGTCCAAGAGTGCCCGCCCCCACGAAAAAATATTACCGGGAGGATAGGCCAATATGTTATGGGCATTAATAATGCTTTTATTGCATATTTTATGCCCTATAAATAGATCTCATTGTTAAATAAAGTGTACTTTTATTTTTAATTAAAATATAAATATTAAAAAAATACATAAGCTAACTTCCAAAATAAATATTACAGAGGGGCTGAGTGAATGTAGAGAAGCGTTGTTTATATAGTGAAATGTACATCGTAAACTGAAGCTGGTACAATACAAATACAAAAAGTGTAAACCAAAAATATTGCTCATTTTTAATCCTTACAAAGAACGCCGCGGAAGTCATCTTGACCTTTCCGGATGGACTGCACAGAAATAAGAATGCTAATGACCAACTTACATAAATATGACAAGGAATAACAAGGATAAATAACTTTTTCATTTTTTATTTGCAGGTAGAATCAAGAGTGTTTCGAGTACAAAGAAAAAAAAATCACATTAAGAACAACTTTGCGCGGTATTCTGCCTCTGGGGTCTTTGCGCTGAGTGAACAGGTAAGTTAAAGTGACAGGTTCATTTTTATAACTGGGAACTTGTTTGCGCATTAGCTTCTGCGGTGTGCTTGCTTTGACATTTTTCTGAAAAGCTGTGATTACCCGCACCCACTCCTTGCTTAGTGGCACTGGCACGTTGATGGCAGAATGCATTTCTTTCAACCACTAAAGTGGGAGCTGGTATGATAATCCAATTAAGTAGTGGTGACTGTTTGCAAGGAAAGTATTCGGCAGGTTTTGAATTAATTGAATTAGTGAGTGCTTACTATTAGGACATGGAGGAATGAAAGCAGACAAGTTTCTAAGGCTGTGGGCAAGCCGAATAATTCTACTGGTGACAAGAGTTCACACCCCCGTGTGTCTGCTGCAGTATAAAGGTGACAAATACTATATATTTAGAATACAACTCCATAGGTTAAGACCAGAGCACTAGATTTTCTCATATTTATTTGGGAGTAATAAAGGGGGTGATTCAGTCCTGTACGCTAGACTGCGTGTTATCGCAGCCTAGTGAGCAGGTGAACAAAGCTCGCCAAATGCCCGCACCCCCACTGTGCGTATCCTCGCATTAGCATTCAAGTGGATGTGTATGCTTACACATCCTCTCACATGCGACTGCATGGGAGAAACAACATTTAATTTAATTTAATTGCAATTAGATAAAAGTCAATCTAACCGCTGACTTTTATTCTGGCCAGAGATTGCAGAATTCTGCTTACTGCCGGCATCCTAACTGTCGGATCTTTTAGTACAGACAGAGCAGCTCTCATTTGAGCTGCTCCTGGCAAAAAAATTGGCAACTGACGCAGTTCGCCAACCGACAGAAAGGGTCGCACACGCACAAGATGCTCGCACTCCCCATTCTCCCTCATCCCCGCCCACAGCCCCCACTGACCCTGCCCATCTTCCTGAAGCGGAGCCGTGCAGGGAATCTGCACCCCGCCGCCATGCTGATGGGGACGCGCGAGCGCGTGAGACACTCGCGCAACCCTGTCAGATGGCGCCCCTGACCACCAGCTTGCACCAGCTCCGGGGATCTGGCGATACATCAGGCTGGCTCGGAGGTGCTCCATCTGTAGCATGAACTGTCTTTACATATACAGACGGCGCGCCTCTCAACTAGCCTGCCTATGTCGATTGTACCGCCAATCTGCCATGGCGCACCTAGTCGCAAGGCAGCGCAATACATATCACAGCTTGGCAATTGGCGATGGCGTTATAGGATGAGTGCAATACCAGTGATCATCCACCAGAAGTTGCTTTTTAAAATCTCCACTGCGCATGCGTAAAATGTGTACTGCAAAGGTTTAGCGGAAGAAACTGTATTGCCTGTGCGTGAAGTGACTATTAAAAAGCTCTGTAGCACAGGAACTACTTTGTTACTACTGTACTGTTCAGTAAGCTAGATAGACACTTTTACTACCTAAATACAATTGCATGGACATGCAATTCTAACCTGCTATGGGGACAAGAGGGTGAATACTGAGCATACAATTAATACTTTGAGAAGAATATGGTGTGTATGTATGTGAGACGCTCCAGAAAAATAACCTCTACTAAAATGTACTGTACGGTACAGTATTGTAAAGTATACCGTCGTGCCTTTCCCCAGCCACACTGACTAAATGTTATATTGGTCCTAACTTTGCATTCACGCCAACCTCCTTTGTGAAAAAAGCAGTCTACTGTACCACAAATAGAGGATGGGACGCTCAGTGTATCTCAGACACTGGTGCGTCTAATTTTTGGGCGAAAGGACAGCGGCGTAACTATAGCACCGCAGCCCCCGCCACCGCGGGGGGGCGCTGTGCATGTAGGGGCGCCGGGGGCTGTGGTGCTATAGTTAAACCCCCCCTCAATCCCCCGCAGACTTACCTATCGCGCTGGTCCCGGCGGCTCCATTCTTCTGCTGAGGACCACCACAAAATGGCCGCCCCCATATAGCACACAGTTCTCTGAAACTGTCTGCTGTATGGGGGCGGCCATTTTCTGGGTGGTCCTCAGCAGAAGAACGGAGCCGCCGGGACCAGCGCGATAGGTAAGGCTGTGGGGGATTGAGGGGGGGTTTGCATGGGCGGCGGGGTAGGGGTGCTTGGCGGGGCGGCGACGGGGGGGTGGCGCTCCCCCTAACGGCGGGGGGGGGGCGCCCAAAACGTAGCTACGCCACTGCGAAAGAAGCTACGGATGCATACTGTATGAATGGTAATGCCATAATGCTGTTCTCCGAGAATGAAAATGAGTTTTGTTTTCACAAAATTCAGCATCGGCTACGTTAAAATGAAGGTTTGCCTATGGGACAGGGACACTACATGGCCCATTTGCTTGCATTGTACAGTACAGTTGGAACCACAGCGATGTTCCCGGGAATGAGACGCACAATTGCATGGATATTGTATGGCGTGCATCCATGCACCTTGGCACACGGGAGTGCAGAAGAAAAGTAGATCGACAAAACCTTTACTGTCTCACATCCATTCGCATGCCCTGTGTGCGAATTTGCCTTGCGAATGGGTGGTGGCCAGACACCATTCACAAGGTATGGTTTGGTGGACTCGCAAGGCTGCAAATTCGCAGCCTTGTGAATCAACCAGAATAGCCCCCATAGTCCTTATTTATCAGAGTGTTAAATGCTGTGTGCTTTCTACAAGGTCATTTGTGTGTGGGGTGCATATTATGGAGTGCTTGCTAGTGGCAGGTATCACAGGCAGTTTGCACTATTAAAATAATCAACAAAGATTTACTAAAATCAAATATTGTAGACTTAAATTCTCCAAATCACTAAAACTAATACTATAAACAGTCCGATGGGCCTAATTTAGCATCGGTTTGGGAAGATTCGCAAAACTACAACTGCTGTCACTAGAATGGGGGGCTGCCCAGCACAGGGCATGGCCACCCCTCATGGCAGGACCCTCCCCAGGATGCGCATTGCACAGATACAGGCGTACACTGTGCAGCAATTAACTAACTTTTTAAGGGTAGCAATGAAGGCAGACACCAGGCCGCAATGTTTTGGGTTGCAGAGGTCACACAGCCACCGCAGATCACCCCGCAAACAGTCTGGACACACCTGCATTGTCCACACCACACCCCCTCACACTGCGTCGCCAACCCCCAATGGCTCTTAGGTTAAGGTTGCATTGTCTCAAATGCGATGGCAGTTTAAGGGCTTGCGCATTTTGAGTATCGATTTCTGATTTAGGCACAATGTGCTATATTATATGAATCTATTTGGGTCCCATTACATTAATTGTGGTCTTTAAACATTGCAGTCTTTAATCAACATAAAAGGAAGTGGGCAGGATGCCCTAAACTCTGCTGGTGCATTCCACCACACATCGCGTCGGTTTCACATCCATACATCACATCCATACCACTCACATATGCACTAACATATGCCATTGGTAATGCGAAGGAAAGCTTTGCTGATAACAGCTATTCTTTGCAATGAGCTTCCAACACTGGACTTCCGGGTCTGTGACCAAGATATCCCTATGTGCACAAGCAAGTATCCCGCCCATTTTCTTGTTGACTACATATTAAAAGGAAAGCTATATGTCCGTATATAAGGCTCCATGTCAATATCCTGAGCTGTGTGTCCATATTTAGGAGCTGTAATAATTGTTTACGTCTGATATCACTGAGTGCTCCCATGTTGTAGTTTTTTGTCTGGATGAACAAAGGTGACCCCAATTAACTTTGTGGTCAGAATGAATTGACGGTTCCAATCACAGGCGTCCATGTTAAACTAATAACATGGGCTCCTATTGTAAAAACTGCCCATAGACTCCCATATTAATTTGCTAACATGGAAGTCTATGTAACTGGCAACACCCAATCAGTAAATGCTCAGATGCATGAACACAAATCTAAATCAGGCTCTAGGTCTTTCAAAAGTAGGCGTAATACCTGTGTCACATAAAGTAAACGGACTGCTCACTGTACTATACACAGGGCCGGTGCAAGGCATCGGAGCCCCACGGCGCACGCTGATTGGCTGAATCTCAGCCAATCAGCGTGTGGCCAGTGTTTCCACAACAGAAGCGCTTCCGCCTAGCCAGGCGGATAACGCTTGTTATTTCTTGACTGCAGGAACCCCCCGCTGCCGCCGCCGCAAGCTTTATATACACAGTCGCAGGACAGGTACCCCGCGGCACGGGGGGGCGAAATGCCGCCCTCCAGTGGCCGGCGCCCTAGGCAAATGCCTAGATTTGCCTAGTGGTGGCGCCGGCCCTGACTATACAAAAAATTGTATCCTATCAAAGAACACCAAAGGGACTTGTGGGAGTGTGGGCAGGTCTATGTGATGTCATAGCATCACTCGGTAATCGTGCGATGCTCCTTTGGGAACATTTTGGATGGCCAGGATATCTTTATGGGGCCCCTTGGGACCTGCAGGGCCCTAGGCAGACACCTAGGTTGCTTGTGGAAAATCTGCCACTGCCCAGCAATCCTGCAGAGTTTTACACATTCAGGTATTTATGGGGTAAAGTTGAAATCTTCATACAGCCTTTACTCTTATTCTAGAAAACAGGTGTATTGTCATTTAATACTAAAATAATAATTTTTACCCATTAAATGAAATTGCAGCAAGCAGCATTTATGTTATGCCTGTCTACTTTCTTAAGTTATCTTTGTCACTGACTTTGTTATTTTGTATTTTAATGCTGATAGTCATAACACTAGCCACAGCAATTCTGTATATTACTATGATGCGGTATATTTATTCCTGAGTGGGTAGCATTGCTTCTCAGCAGCTATAGCCTGAGAATCTTTCAGTTCAGCTGTCTGATGCTGCTCTCATGCAGTGACCCTGCTGCTCCCTGTAGTGTTGCAGTGACAGTGATAGATTTCAGGTGCTCCCACAAGCACTGCCATTCCTGAGTAGATGTCTAATTGCATGGCACACACACATAGAGGCCATATTGAAACACTCTGTGGGCAGTGCATCATCCATAGGGGTGAGGAAACATCCAAGGCCATCCATTTACAAAACATGTGGGGAAGATATTTCCTTAAACTGCATTATCTGTCATTTAGCACATGTGCTTATCCACTAGAACCGGTTGTTCAGAAATATAAATCTTCTCACAGTGGGGGGAAACTGTCCTCTTCTGCTTCTGTATGCATGTGATATACTATATGTTCCAAAAGTACAGAAAATGTTGGAAAATAGATAGATACATATCAACTAGATGACTTTACCAATTAACTCTATATTGATCTGCTCTTGTGTTATTTTGTGCAAATACATCTGTCCCTGTAAATATGTTTCAAGAGGTCGGATAATAGAACCTGGCATCCCGATGGCTCTGATCTCATCACATCAAACACATACACCCAATACACCTTGGTGTATGTGTATAAGCCTTCTTCACATTGGAACTGACTAATCTTGTATTTGATTTTTCCAATACTTCATTTGTATGTTTTGTGTTGTTTGTTGTACTGTTGTGTCTATAATTTGCATTTTCTTATGATATGGGACCTTGGGCCAGATGTATCAAGCTTCAAAAAGTAATAAAAAGGAGAGTGATAAACAACCAGCAAATCAGTTCCTATCGGTCATTTTTCAAACCCAGCCCATAACATAAAAGTTAGGAGCTGATTGGCTGGCTGTTTATTACTCTCCATTTTATCACTTTTGAAGCTTGATACATCTGGCCCTTGTCTCCCCTATCATTTTATATCAGTTAATTAAAAGTTAAATTTGAACATTACATGTGTGTGCCCTGAGGGTGCCCATCTTTCCTTTTCTTGCAATTTTTGGACTCTCAGGGGAGCACCACCACTTGAGGGACCTACCTAGTAGACCATTGTATGGTATTCCCATCAGACTGTGGATAAGTACTAGAGGTTGAGTATCATTATCTCAAATATCCGTTATCCAAATTGTTCCGAAAACCATAGTTACTAGGGACATCTGTAGCAGCACTACTGCAGACAGGATATGTAACTGGCACTAAAGAAAAAAGATCAGTTCCTGAGATAGTGCACAAACTTTGTTTCTTGTTTTGAAACCTTGTTTTATGCACAAATAAAATATATTTGTGTGTATTTCATGTGTTTGATGTGTTTATACAACATAAATGCAAGATACCTCCTTGAAATAAAAAAATATTCCAAAATACGGAATAATTCGTTATCCAAAATTTTTCTGGTCCCGAGCATTTCAGATAAGGAATACTCAACCTGTATATCGCTGTTGAATTTCTGTTTAGCTTGTACACTAGTCCTCCCAATATCCCTTGTCTCTTCTTTAACTAGGGAATATAGATTGCAAGCTCCACTGGGGCAGGGACTGATGTGAATGTTCAAATATTCTCTGTAAAGCGCTGCGGAATATGTGTGCGCTATATAAATAACTGTTAATAAATGAATATATAATACACACTGAACTATACCATTAATGATATCGTTTAGTGACTTCATTGTCTGTACTTGCTGTTGTTGGCGATATTGTTAAATTGAGCTGCACTTACAGAGGCCGAGGGGGGGGGGTAGGGTGTAGTTATGGACTCATGAGAGCATGCCTCATTCGTAGTTCATAGCATACATAGATAAATCCAATCCAAAGACTAAATATAGTATAAATGGCACTATAAACTACTGATGCCACTGTATGAGGTCATTGGTAAGACCTCATCTAGAGTGCGGTGTTTAGTTCTGGAGGCCATATCTCCAGAAGGATAAAAATACATTAGAGACTGCACAAAGAAGGGCAACTAAATGGTACATGGCCTACATCACAAAACGTACTAGGAAAGACTAAAATATATTAATATGTATACTTTAGAGCAGAAAAGGGAAAGGGGGGACATGATAGAAACTTTCAAATATATCAAGGGCTTTAACAAGGTACAGATGGGAGACATTCTTCACAGGAAGAGGAGCAACAGAACAAGAGGACATGTACTAAAACTAGAGGGAGGAAGATTCAGGGGAAATGTGAGGAAGAATTACTTCACAGAAAGAGTAGTGTATAAGTGGAATAGCTTCCCATCAGAGGTGGTAGAGGCAAATACAGTAGAACAATTTAAACATGCTTGGGATAGGCATATTGATATCCTAAGAAAATAAGAAATAAGGATCAAATATGGTCTGAGGTAACATGTTTAAAAAAGGGGCAGACTAGATGGGCCAAGTGGTTCTTATCTGCCGTCAAATTCTATGTTTTTATATTATAAATGATATCGCTCAGAAGGGACAAAATGAGAGATACTGTTTAAAATAGTGCATATGCACCTTAGCCCTAACCTCCCTTCCTGCGGCCTAACCCTCCCCTCACAGCCTAACCCTAAACCTCCTCCGCAGCCTTGTTCAGGAAGTAAGCAAATATCTGCTTGATACACTGAAATGCTCATCTTATGTGGAATTTATGATGTACGTACTGTATTCATGGGACATTATATATAGTGTGTGTATGCCTATGTATGTGTGAGTCATCAGTTCTATTCTAGTCATCCTATAAAATGTATGCCACTGTGCATTACTAAGGAGCCTACCCACACCATTAGTAATGCACAGCAGTGTGCTAGCAGTGAGCCTTTCATTTCTACATGAGTACACTATATAACTATAGTACCTAAATGGTAGTATTCTTTACCATAAAAGGCCAAGTTACAATAAAATTACTGATAAAATGATTGTCCAATAGCATTAAATATTGTTTAAGCAAGCTGGTCTTCTTAAACTAAGAATTAATGAAAAAAATTAAAAGAAAAAACATTTTCCTGAAACACAACAATTAAAAGCCACTGCCACTGTGACTTGGGACACCACTTCCACCAGCCTGTGAGAATCAGAAATAGGGAGTAATTGTAGACTCCCTCTTTTTCTGCCATCCCTCATGACACTCACCTCCGCTATTTGGTAGGACTTTACCCATTTGCACGTTATTCTTGCCTTGCACATTTTGATACTGTTTATTTACTACTGTGACTATTATCATTGGACTGGAAACACTTGTGAGGGACTAAGGGGTAGATGTATGAAGCAGTGATAATGGATGAGAAGTGATAAAATGCCTGGTACTTTATCACTGGCCAATCAGCTTCTGACTGTCCCTTTTTAAACCCAGCCTGTAACTTACCAGTCATGAGCTGATTGGCCAGTGATAAAGTACCAGGCATTTTATTACTTCTCCTCCCTTATCACTGCTTCATACATCTACCCCAAAGATAGGGAGTCTCCATAAACTCCCTATATTAATATCATCGTCCCTTTTGGCACTAACCACCACCTTTGGGTAGGATATCATCCATGTTTTTATGATAAAATTTTTTTTTATATGTGTTTTACTGTATGTATCCAATTTGTAATTGAAATATTTTTTTGAAAAGAGAACAGAGTGCGCCAAAAGGTTCTTGTGCTTATCATTGTTCACTATTTACCTACCGGGTACTGAGAATACCCTAGCACTGAACCTGTGGACAGCACTGTGTTTGGAGCGCAACGAGATTCTGCAATACTCACCCCTTTTATTAACTAACTATGCTAGCAGAGTGGTATATATACTGTAGGAGAACTGTTACTGACTGGGGTTCTCCTGATAAAAGATCTGCAAATGTGTATCTGCCTTAAATCCCGTTGTGGAGTTGACTAACACCTTACAATGCGTAGTACATCTGCCTATAAGTAGAGCTAAATTAAACTCATATTGTTGGATGGGAGAGTGAAACACTGATATTAAAGTGGAAATTAGAACATGAAAATTGGAAACTAAGATTGCTCATTAGCTAGAAGAGAATTTCTGTGTCTATAGCGCCGACCAAACCACTACTTAGAATGTCTCAGCATGGTTACGGGACTAACCTCATATGTTCTGCATAATGCAGGAAAACTGAGGCATGAAACTAAAAATCAAGTTTGAATGAAAGATTTAAGAACATTTGGGGATAGTTAATACTGCATAGATTGCATTATGAAACAGAGGCTTATCTACTAAATGTTATAGTTATATGAATAGAACTGTATATTCTTTATCATTATTATTATTATTGTAATTGCATCTAAAGCTGGGTAGACACAAGAAGATATTTTTAATGATTTGGACAAGTCTGAAGGTTCAAAACAACAAACTGTTCAAATTATTCAGTGTGTGCGCGCAAGCATCATCAGCGTAGCCCTCCATTGTCTGTACATGCAGGATGACAGAGGACATCGCTAGCAAGGGCCATGCTATTGAAGGCGCAGTGTGTATGTACATGCCAATGCCAGCTCCCCCTCCGGGATCCATTGCCCATGATATCACTTGGTATACTGTACAGGTCGTCTACTGTGTATCCAGCTTAAGGCTAGCAGAGTGTTAAACAAAATAGGTCTAGTGGAGTTGCACCGCAATTCTGTTTTGCAGATGGAACTTGCAACATTTAGCGTATGCTCCATAGCCAAGCACGTGTATATACAGGTGATGCAATGTTGTGCACATCTCAGTCATATCTCCTTTTATGGTTGAATGCTTGATATCAGGGCAGTAACAAGGGGTATGAGAGTGGTGTCCGCTGCACCATGTTCCCCGTCTCTGACAGGGAACGGCACCCTGCAGTCAGTATCACTGCTAAAGTACCTGTACAGCCCCCTGTAGTATGATGGGGATGATCAGATGATCAGTGCTGTTCTGGTAACTGGCAGCTCTTTGCATGTCATGCAATGAGAAAGTTTGGTTGTCACAGTGCACTATAAAACCCTTTTGCAACTCTGGGTAATATTGTGAGGTAGCATTGGCTAAGTTTAGCATGGCACAGCAGGTCAATTTTGCCCCTTTGTCAGCCCTACCAATTAACATATGATGTCATAATGTCAGGGAGCAAAGTAACTGGCAGTGATGTGCGGTCAGGAGAGGTAGAGTTTGAGTGACAGCACCGCTGGTACAATGCTGACACCAGACTCCCAACTGTCATCCTCCCAAATTAAAGTATGCCGTGGTTAGGCCGAGAAGGGGGGGGGGGGGGTAGTATAATTACCCATCAGGTATCAGGATCCTGATGATGCATGCTGCTGTCAGTCTACTGACTCCACATGTTAATTGTTAGGATCCGCATATAGCAGGGGAGTCTACATGTAGCAGGGGAGTCTACATGTAGCAGGGGAGTCTACATGTAGCAGGGGAGTCTGCATAAAGCAGGGGAGGCTGCATATAGCAGGGGAGGCTGCATATAGCAGGGGTTAGCAGGGGAGTCTGCATATAGCAGGGGAGTCTACATATAGCAGGGGAGTCTACATATAGCAGGGGAGTCTGCATATAGCAGGGGAGGCTGCATATAGCAGGGGAGTCTGCATATAGCAGGGGAGTCTGCATATAGCAGGGAGTCTGCATATAGCAGGAAGTCTGCATATAGCAGGGGAGGCTGCATATAGCGGGAGTCTGCATATAGCGGGGAGTCTGCATATAGCGGGGGAGGCTGCATATAGCGGGGGAGGCTGCATATAGCGGGGGAGGCTGCATATAGCGGGGGAGTCTGCATATAGCGGGGGAGGCTGCATATAGCGGGGGAGGCTGCATATAGCGGGGAGTCTGCATATAGCAGGGGAGTCTGCATATAGCAGGGGAGTCTGCATATAGCGGGGAGTCTTCATATAGCGGGGGAGTCTGCATATAGCGGGGGAGTCTGCATATAGCGGGGGAGTCTGCATATAGCGGGGAGGCTGCATATAGTGGGGGAGGCTGCATTTAGCGGGTGAGTCTGCATATAGCGGGGGGAGTCTGCATATAGCAGGGGAGGCTGCATATAGCGGGGGAGGCTGCATATAGCGGGGGAGGCTGCATATAGCGGGGGAGGCTGCATATAGCGGGGAGGCTGCATATAGCGGGGGAGTCTGCATATAGCGGGGGAGGCTGCATATAGCAGGGGATATTTAACCTAACCCCGGAGAGGGCCAATTTATGTGGCCCTTTCCCCTATCAGAAATAAGTGCCTGGTACATCTGGAGTGTCCTGATCTTTTTGTTGTAGACATTGGAAGGCAAGAAAGACCACTGCTCACCTCAATATATTAACTCTTTGTCTCTTACATTATAATCTTGCCAAAATCATGTAAATTCACGGCAATGAATGTAATGACGTAGTTAGTTAATCATGGTTTGGACATTTTCCAGAAATAAGTTATTGACCTAAGTATGTGATACAGACTTGTCCTCATGTGCAATAATTACCAATATATGCTTCTATTAATAATTATAATAGTTAATTTGAGGTGTAGAAATAAGGCATAAAACAAGCTGGGTTATATCCCATAAGTTAGGGATAGACAGACTGTCAGATACAGTAGGCAGCAATGGATCTTACCAAGTGCAATCACATTAAATATTAGCACACATTCCACCAAGCATCTCCTTTCCCTGTGCTGAGAATGGTAAAATCATGCATTAATAGATGTGATTAATAGTTTTATACAGCAGTCATTTTTTTCTTGCCGTCACAAAAAGTGTAGTAAAGATATTAAACCAATCAGTCAATTCGGTGAAAATAGAGAGCTGTATTAATCAATGAATGCTTCTAGCACACCGCAGCTGTACACTAGTCAACAATGTTCTATGGAACCCAGTTACAGCAAAAAAATACTTTACATACTGCACGCTGGCTACTCAATTAGAGACATATAGAAATGTAAATAAAATAGCATGATGCATATTTATTAGACATTTTCCATACATATAAGAGTTACAAAATGGAGGGAATTTTAAGTTAGTGTACATCTACTAGATTTTTCTTATTACCGTACATTTGTTTACTGCACTAGACATGCCGATTCCTTGAAACGTCAGTGGTTGTTGCCTCAGAACACCCAACACATCAAAAAGCAAAGGCAAAAGAGAAAAATAAGCCTCAAATAATTGTAGGATATAAAAAAAAGAGAAGCAAAATAATTGCTAGGAAACCAAATGCTTGGCAATGCTTTACATTGGTATTGTACAATGCAGCACTAAAGGCACAGCAAACTCTAATGATAAAGCTTACTGGGTAGGCAGGTCTAGGTCAATTCCACAATCAGGCTGGACAAATCTGATTGGCTGTGACAGGCTATGCTGAGTAATTGCTCTAATCATTGTGCCAAGCGGTGTACCTTAACACAGCAAAAGAATGATGCAATAAGTGGCTTCAGACTCCTGACTCCCCCTCAACCTGACATTTGTGACAGTTCTGCATTATGTGTAATAGGAGGGTTATGTAGAGTTTCTGCCATTCAACAGGAGAGAAAGCTTTGCAGGAGCCTCGTGAGATTGTCTTAAGTTGGCTAGAGATAAGGGTCTCATTAAAATGCTTCATAGTACTTATTTGCAGGTTGACTTGCTGCGATGATCAGTTGGTGGAAAAAGCTGGCGATGAGTAGAGCAAAAACATGTCAAGCAGAATTGGGTACAGGTTTGTGCTTTTGTATAGGAGTAAACAATTAAAGTGGTGTACGATCAAAAACTTTCATGTCAACAAAGCAACACATCCAGTTTAAATGAGACAAGGTCAGATCTACTTACAGAAATGCTGTTTTCCAGCCTATACACTTCTTTCATCATGTCAGTACAGTTGCGCGACTTAACTTTGCTTTTTTTTATCATTACATGTTTGTTGTTTGCTGAGTTTTTTCTTCTAAAATGATGTCACATGATATTAGCCACAATGTGAAGCTCCGTTATCAAATATTTACTACCAGATTTATTTCTTTTTATTTTATTTACATTTTCTTATATAGCGCAGCATATTCCGTTGCGCTTTACAATTGGAAACAACAGTGATTAAAAAAACTGGTTAGAAACAAACCGACATGGAGGTAGGAGGGCCCTGCTCGCAAGCTTACAATCTATAGGGATAATAGGAGGGATACATAAGGATAGAATCCATAGCATGGCAGTCCCATCAGATTACAAGACAGTCCTGATGGGATGCAATTAGATATAAATGCTACTGGAGATTGTGTGGGGGTCCTGAATATGATAAGCTAGCCTGAAGAGGTGAGTTTTCAGGGAACACTTGAATGTTTGGAGGCTACAGGAGAGTCATAGTGTGTGTGGAAGGGCATTCCATAGGGTGGGTGCTGCCTGACAAAGATCCTGCAAGTGTAAGTGGGAGCAAGTAACTAGTGTGGATGAGAAACGCAGATCTTGTGCTGAGCGGAGAGGTCGGGTCGGGATATTTTGAGATAAGAGAAGAAATATAAGTCGGTGTAGTCAGAGTAATGGCTTTGTATGTAAGTAGAAGTATTTTATATTGAATGCGGTAATATACAGGCAAACAATGGAGGGACTGACAGAGTGGATCAGCAGACGATGAGCATCTAGCCAGGAAGATCAGCCTCGCAGCTGCATTCAAAATGGATTGTAGTGGTGAGAGTTTTTTCTTAGGAAGATCGGTAAGGAGGCCATTGCTTTAATCAATGCGTGATATAATGAGTGCATGGATTAGAGTTTTTGCAATGTCTTGTGCAAGGTACTTACGAATTTTGGATATGTTTTTTAAATGCATGCAACATGATTAAGAGACAGATTGAATGTGAGGAATGAAGGACAGTTCAGAATCGAAGATGACTCCTAGGCAGCGAGCTTATGGAGTAGGATTAATTGTTGTGTTCTCAACAGTGAAAGAGATATCAGGTAACTACTCTTGGCTGGTGGGAATATAATTAATTCTGTTTTGGAAATTTTGAGTTTGAGGTGGCGAGATGACATCCAAGATGAAATGGCAGAAAGACATTCAGAGACACGGAGCAATACTGATGGTCACAATTCCAGGGAAAAGATAGATTTGAGTATCATCAGCGTACAGATGATACTGAAATCCAAAAGAGTCGATAAGTTTCCCAAGTGAGGAGGACCTAAGACTGAGCTTTGTGGTACTCCAACTGAGGTAGTGAGGAGGAGGTAGAATCAGAGAAGCGAACACTGAAAGAGCGATTAGATAAGTAGGAAGAAAACCAAGAAAGGACTGTGTTCTGAAGACCTAGGGATTGTAGTGTTTGTATGAGAAGAGAGTGGTCAACAGTATCAAAGGCAGCTGAGAGATCTAGAAGAATAAGAAATGAGAAATGGCCTTTACAGTAGATTTAGCAATGGACAGATCATTAACTACTTTAGTCAGTGCTGTCTCTGTGGAGTGTTGAGCCTGACTGAAGTGGGTCCAATAAGTTGTAGGAGTTAACCCCTTCCCGACATTTGACGTACATTTACGTCATGGTCGGGATGTACTTCCCGACACATGACGTAAATGTACGTCATGACTTTAAACTGTCACCGCGTCTATAGACGCGGTGACAGAGGGACGATGTCTGCTGTCCCTTACAGCAGACATCTTCCCTCATTGCCCAGGGGGGGGCACCGATGCCCCCCCCTCAGCGATCGCTGCGATTGGCTGTTCAAACGTGAACAGCCAAAAGCAGCGTTTACTGTGTTATGTGTATAATTTTGACTCTGCTGCCCCCTAGTGTCCAAAAAAATTAAAAGCAGGTTGAAATAATATGTATTAATAATAAAGTATACATATGGTCTATGTTAGTTATTAACTATTTTGAGTGGTATGATTATTTGTCTCACAAGCAGAAAATTTAACATTTTGCAAATTGCAAAATGTTCAATTTTTTTACGACATTTTGGTATTTTTCACAAAAAAAACAGACTGTATCGACCAAAATTTACCACTAACTTAAAGTACAATGTGTCACGAGAAAACACTCTCAAAATCACTGGGATAAGTAAAAGCAAAAAAAAGTTATCCCCACTTAAGTGATACATGTCAGATTTGAAAAAAGGCCTCTGTCAGGAAGGCAAAAACAGGCTGCGTCGGTAAGGGGTTAATAAAGTGTGTAAGGTGAGTGTAGGCAAGTCTCTTAAGTAGCTTGGAGAGGCATGGAAGCTGAGAGATAGGACAGTAGTTAGATAGACAGTTTGGATCAGAATTGTGTTTTTTTAGAATGGGAGTAATAAGTGCATGCTTTAACAGAGAAGGAAAGATACCAGTAGAGGGAGAAAGGTTACCGATTTTAGTTAAGCTTGGGATAAGCACAGGAGACAGAGCTTTACTGACTTGTAAGGGTATAGTATCAAGAGGAGAGTTAGTGGAGTAGGAAGATGAGAAGAGTGTGGATACTTCATCCTCACTTGTGGGGTCAAATGAGGAGAAAGTGGCAAAGGGCTCAGGAAAGGAAGTAAGCAAGTGATTGGCTGAGGAAGAGCATGCCATTTCATCTTGGAAGGAAACAAGCTCTTATGCACTGATATTGGCAGTTGGGGAGGGTGAAGGAGGGTAAAGAAGGGATTTAAATGTATTAAAAAGTCACTTGGGGTTAGTGGCATGAGAAGAGAGGAGAGATTGAAAATAAGTTTGTTTAGCAGTGTCGAAAGCATTACGATAGGAGTGGTAGGTAGTCTTAAATGTGACAAAGTCACTCAGATTTTGAGATTTACTCCACTGACGTTCCAATCTACATGATAGTTTTTGCAGGTGTCTTGTTAATTTAGAGTGCCACGGTTGGCATCTAAGCCTACGTGGATTGTGAGGAGTAGCTAGAGCAGCGTAATCAAGGATAAAATTATCTGTTGTGGACAGCCATGGCGTGGGGGAGGGGGGCTGTCAGGGTAAGTGGTATACTTGTCAGCCTTTTCGGGGCTGGGAGGGCCACTCGATTTCTTCTGGAGCCTCAAGGCCGTTCAGGTTCAGAAGGCAAGTACTGTATGATTTATATTCACTATAACGGGATGCAGTCCAAATCCCGACGGTCATAATCCCGACAGGGTCAAAATCCCGAATGGGTCATAATACCGACAAGGACAAAATCCCGACAAGGACAAAATCCCGACATTTAAAATCCCGACAAGGTCAAAATACTGACATATAGAATGTACAGGAGAAACTGTCAACATGACTTTGGGTCGACAGTTCGCAAGGTCGACATGGGTTTTTGTTCACTGTTTTTTGACCCGACATGTGCCGACAGGAGGTATTTCATGCCCTACCATCCAATAGGGCATGGTGGGAGAATAAAATAGTGTGCCGAGCTGCGGTTCACCTCCAACTGTGTCGAAATTCGGGTCAAAAAACAGTGAAAAAACCCATGTCGACCTCGCGACCTGTCGACCCAAAGTCATGTTGACATACCCTCCAACATCTTAAGGCCAGAAATCGGTACACATTCGAGAAGGGTGCATGGCCATAGTAAAGTGGGCATGGCCATACCCCCTTCCGAATGTTCACTGGGCATTTTGGCACCCCCCTCCCTCCATATCCACCAAACTCACAGCAACACCACAGGCACTGCTTAATGGTAGATGCCTGGGAAGTTGCTGGGAGGAGCTGCGCTGCACTGCACACGGGTGCCGGACGGGTTCCCGACAGTCGGGATCCCGACAGTCATTTACCCGACGTCGGGATCCCAACTGTCAAAATGCAGACAGCTGGGTGCCCAACGGACACCCGCTATTTTCCCTCGTGGGGGTCCACGACCCCCATAGAGGGAGAATAGAATAGGTGGCTCGCGTAGCTTTTTTGCGCTCGCCATGCTGTCTGACTCCGGGCAGTCGGGATCCCGACGTCGGGATAATGACTGTCGGGATCCCGACTGTCGGAAGTCCCATACCACACCTGCACACTGCAGCTAATGGGGAGGCAGGAGGCAGGTCTGATTCCCGCCACCCGGCCCCTCTGTTAAGGCCGCGGAGGGATGACACGTCACTCCCGTGACCAGACATGGCCAACCAGTCAGCGTCATGGCCACCCAGTCCTCCTGTGGTCACGGACGGATGACACATCACACCTGCTACCAGAAACCGGCACCCACAGTCAGCATCACAGAGCGGGAGCAACAGTACATGCTGTTAAAGCTCCGCTCCTCTTTTCTTTGACCCCAGGAGCCAGACTCCAGAAACAAGGGAGAAGTGGCGACTCAATTGCCTCTGGCAGTTCCGCAGGTAAAAACCGGTACAATTGTTACATCCGTTTTTAGCAGGTACAGACCGTTAAAAACAGTCTGTACTAAATCAGTACAGATGGAGGCTATAATGGTAGAGCTTGCAAACTCCCCAGTAACAGAAATTATTGCAGAAAAAGTGAAAACTTTTAAATACAAATAAATTATAAAAATACTTATATTGCACCACACATACAAATAATGTTATTAAGTTTTCAAGAACACAGATAATCACGTACTGATAGTTATTCAAAATATCTGGCCTAGGCAGAAATGCTGCAGAAGCCAGAAGTATTATTTTTGTGATTTTGGGAATGAAGGTCTATGCTTGGTGAACAATACAGATGGAGCCCCTCTTGTCTTTACAGGGGCCGTGATTCTATCGCCAGCCCCCGCCAGCCGTCGGAAGGGGGCGTGATTGCTCCGTTCCGACGGAGCTCCCCCCCAGGTCCCTGCTGCCTCACCGCCGGTCGCCAATGAACTGTAGAGTATTATGTTATGTTATATAATATGTACTTGGTGCACTGTAATGTGGCACAATATGAACTGGGGGCACTGTATGTCATGATGTGAATTGGGGATACTGTGTTGCATAATGTCTAGTGCGTGCTCTACAATATGAACTAAGGGGCCGATTCAGACACATTTGTAGCAGGCAGAATGGTTGGGGTTTGAGCATGCGCGAGCCGTTCGCTCCATAGTGGGCTGGTGGGGGGCAGACAGGGGGCTGGAACGGTGGAACGCCCAGCGTTTTATGCCTACTTGGGACGGGTGCTGACGTAACATGCTGTCAGAGGCCGCCCCGAATTCAGCAAACTATGGCCAGGATAAAAGTGAGTTTAGACTAACTTTTATCTACAAACGGTGAGTGACCATCGAATTATTTGTTGCCCATGCGGCTGCATACGAGCATGCAAATGAGGATATCACTCGGCGGGGGAGTGGACATTTGGCAGGGCGGTGTTTACCTGCTTGCGAGGCAGTGAATATACGCTGCCTAGCGAACACGCCTGAATCAGGTCCTAAGGCAAAACTATGGTTGATATAATAAATTAGGACATTACTATGGGACATCACATTAATTAGGGCACTAATAAGGTTCAGAAAATGAAAGGGGGCAGGGGTGTAACTAGATATTCATAGACCCCATAACAAAAGTTTGTAAGGGCCCCCTATTTAGGGACTGATGGTGATAAATGTATGTAAAACATATTATTTAGACAGTAGAGATGGGCCCCCTTCAGCTCTGTGCCCCATAGCAGGTGCCTTGCACCTATGGTAGTTACGCCCTTGAACGGGGGCACTATTATAGGGCATAAAACGAACAACTACTGCAGAGAGGTGTCTTCCTGGGAGCATTTGGATAGTGGACCTTGCTTTAGATGGAGTTCTTTAAATCTTAAATACAGTATATGAATCACATTCTACAGTATATATATATATATATATATATATATATATATATATATAAAATTAAATAATTCTTTATTTGATTTTCTTTTATACTTTTTTACTTTGTGGTCAAGCAAGGTAATGTGTTTGCTATATGGCATGTTAGCAGGCTATATATGCACTTAATTAAAAAGAACGTCTATTTGTTTTTTTTGTTTTTTTTTACAAATATATCAGCAAAAGTGTTTTAATTGCAAGAAGATGAGTTGAAAGATTTGATTATAGCGCAGGTTTACAAGCATAACATGTTGTACAAAAATCAATTCTGTTCATGTAATGAAGAAAAACAAGTTCCTTTGAAAAGGAAATAAGATTACACATTCACAGCTCACAACAGTGAGGCAAAATACGCAGTAATATATGGTGCACCCCCCTCTCTGGGAATATCTAGTATCCAGGCACAAAGTAAGAAGATTGCATTCCTCCTTAACCAATTCACTTCTGTGTCATGGGTCCCATGGTTTAGTGAGCATGAATAAACCCTTCTCATACAGCAATGCGGAGGGCAGTCTGATCAGATCATGGAATTTAAGGATAAGCTACCATGAGATGGATCCTCATGACTATTCACTTAATATTTATATTTATAGTTACATTGTATCATTGGATCTCTCTGTATAATTATTTCATGTGTTTAACTTTAAGGTTCTGTAAGCTTATGTGTAGCGTTTTCTGTTACAAAAGAAATACTGTATATGGTTATGTAAACATAAATATCCCCTTATTTGGGGTTCTTCCTGCAATAATGGCTCTTCCTGATAACAAGGCTCTCCCCGCAGGCACCCAGCACTCCTCTCTCCAAGTGCACCACCTCTTGCATGTATAAGGATTGCATCAAATGACTGTAGGGGTAAAGGTCTTGGAGAGGAAGCACAATTATGTGTTGAGCCAGAGGGATAGCCAGTACGTTGTAGATGCAATACATGTTTTTGTGCTAAGATACAGTATCTATACACTGAATTCATAGCATTGCACTGAAAATTATATATAACTGGGTTACGGTATAGATGATAGACAATGTCTAGTCGACAGTCTTATGTAAGATTGACAGTCAAAAGGTTGACAAGAGTTTTTCATGATTTTTTGGGTGTTTATGTAATCGTACTTCAACATGGACACTGTATATACAGATGGAGCAGCTCTCAGCCAAGCCGCCTGCTCGACATGGTGATGTTTCTGGCGGAGTTGGCGGCATGGCTGATGGCGGGGATGCACGTGCGTCTCACTCACTTGCAAATCCCACTCAGCCAGGGGCAGGGAGCAGGGACAGGGTGATTCCCTGCCCATCTCTCTGCTTCATGGAGACAAGCAGGGAGCAGGCAGCAAGCAGGGGCGACAGGCAGGGAGCGGAAGATGGCTGCAGGGCTTCTGGGAGAATAGGGTGCGCACCCCATGCTGACGGATGGGTGGGGGACTGCGCATGGAAATAGAATCGTCAGGAGCCGCTCTAATCCATCTGTATGTACCGCGTTCGCTTGCCATGCTTCGGGCATGGTGCCTTGTTACACTCGGCACACTATTATATTCCCACTCTATGCCCACTTAGATAGTAAAAATCATGAAAAACTCATGTCAATCTTTTGACTGTGGACCTTGCACAGGTCAACCATAAGCTTGTGTCAACCTTTTGACAGTGTTGACTTAAGGTATGTTGGCCCTTTTTAGGTGTCAACCTAGTCATTGTCGACTAGAGATGAGTGGGTTCGGATCTCCAGGATCCGACAGATCCGAACATCGCGATCCGAGCCGGCTCTGGAGTTCCCGCCTGAATTCTGGACCGAAAACGAGGCAAAACATCATCATCGCGCTGTCGGATTCTCACGGGATCGGGATGTTATATAAGACACACGCGCGCCCCACCATCTTCACATTATAGGAGATGGAAGAGGGTGGGTGGGAGATCTGTGCGCCGTGCTCCGTGCCCTGTGCCGTGAGTTATTTTGTGTGATTTTTTATTTTGTTGTAAACTAGGTGCTGCAGTGCTCACACGCAGGGGCTGCAGTGCTACTGACTGTACACTCAGTGGAAAGGGGCTGCACTGTCCATAATACAAGGGGCTGTGTCCAGTGTGTCAGGGGCTGTGTCCAGTGTACAGGGGCTGTGCACAGGGGCTGTGTCCACTGTCCAGGGGCTGTGTCCACTGTCCAGGGGCTCTGTCCACTGTCCAGGGGCTGTGTCCAGTGCACGGGGGCTGTGTCCACTGTCCAGGGGCTGTGTCCAGGGGCTGTGTCCAGTGTACGGGGGCTGTGTCCACTGTCCAGGGGCTGTGTCCAGTGTCCAGGGGCTGTGTCCAGTGTCCAGGGGCTGTGTCCATTGTCCAGGGACTGTGTCCAGGGTGACGGGCTGTATCCAGTGTCCAGTGTAACGGGCTGTGTCCAGTGTGACGGCATATATCTAGTGTCCAGTGTGACGGACTATATCCAGTGTCCAGTGTGACGGGCTGTGTCCAGTGTCCAGTGTGACGGCCTATATCCAGTGTCCAGTGTGACGGGCTATATCCAGTGTCCAGTGTAACGGGCTGTGTCCAGTGTCCAGTGTGATGGCCTATATCCAGTGTCCAGTGTGACGGGCTATATCCAGTGTCCAGTGTAACCGGCTGTGTCCAGTGTCCAGTGTGACGGCCTATATCCAGTATCCAGTGTAACGGTCTGTGCCCAGTATGACGGACTATATCTAGTGACTGTCCAGTGTGACGGCCTATATCCAGTGTAACGGGCTGTGTCCAGTGTGACGGACTATATCTAGTGTCCAGTGTGACGGCCTATATCCAGTGTCCAGTGTAACGGGCTGTGTCCAGTGTGACGGACTATATCTAGTGTCCAGTGTGACGGCCTATATCCAGTGTCCAGTGTAACGGGCTGTGTCCAGTGTGACGGACTATATCTAGTGTCCAGTGTGACGGACTATATCTAGTGTCCAGTGTGACTAGCTATATCTAGTGTCCAGTGTGACGGCTGTGTCCAGTGTACAGGAGCTGTGTCCAGGGGCGGTGTCCAGAGGCTGTGTCCAGGGTGACGGGCTGTGTCCAGTGTCCAGGGGCAGTGTCCAGTGTGACGGCCGGGTCCAGTGAACAGGAGCTGTGTCCAGAGGCTGTGTCCAGGGTGACGGGCTGTGTCCAGTGTCCAGGGGCAGTGTCCAGTGTGACGGCCGGGTCCAGTGAACAGGAGCTGTGTCCAGAGGCTGTGTCCATTGTCCAGGGGCTGTGTCCAGGGTGACGGGCTGTGTCCAGTGTCCAGGGGCAGTGTCCAGTGTGACGGCTGTGTCCAGTGTACAGGAGCTGTATCCAGGGGCGGTGTCCAGAGGCTGTGTCCATTGTCCAGGGGCTGTGTCCAAGCTGACGGGCTGTGTCCAGGGGCTGTGTCCAGTGTGACAGGCTGTGTCCAGTGTAAAGTAAGAAAAATAAATAAAAGTAATAAATAAAATAAAAACACATTTTTGGAGGATGATGGAGGAGGAAATAGTGGGAGATCAGCAACCTGATAGAAGTGCTGAAGTTGCTACCACCAGTCATGACAAGGCCGATACCTCTTTGTATTTTTTGCTCTTTGGAGCATTTCTCTTTTTGGGGGTAATTTATTAAACTGCCACCCTGTCTGCCCCTGCAGTGCCGCTCTGCTTCCAAGATGTGCCAGGTTAAGTCCAGTGTAAGGTCCACATGTATGTGATGCCTACTGCTGTCGCTTAGCTCAGTCATCCAGCTACCTCGGTATAACCTTTTGGCCCAACTACAGTAAATGAAAACAATTTTGTGAGCTGTGAAGTGATCAAAATTGACTAGAAATGAGTGGAAACTAATGTTATTGAGGTCAATAATACTTTAGGGGCAAAAACAGGCCCAAATTCTGTTATTTTAGCCATTTTTAGCATTTTTTCATAAAAATCCAGATCCAAAACCAAAAGCCGCAAGGGTGGTTTTGCCAAAACCAATCCAGATCCAAAACACGAAGGGAGATCCAGATCCAAAACCCGAAAAAGTGGCTGCCGCACATCTCTACTGTCGACTATGCAATCCTGGTGGCAATAACAGAAGTATTGCTGTGGTGCATGTACTGCTGTGATAAGTGATAAATGCAAAATGTTCTGGCTAGTTTTGTTTTTTGCGGGGTGAATCCCTTTATTGCTTAGTGTGAGAATTATTTTTGGTAAATCAGCCTATGGAACTGTAGTAAGAAACTATCTGTAAAATAAAGTCATTGCAATGTAATGATTTTTTTTTTTGCTATCTAATATTCCATGGTGCGCAGCGAAAGTGTATTTTATTTTTCCAAGTTGCTAAAATAATTATCTTTAAAGAATTAGTTGGGTATTCAGGCACCCCAAAAACCAGACTCGTAGCATGACATATGATTGATGGTCATTATCGGGAAAAAAAGGCCCATTTTTGGGTGATAACACATGGGATCTGGGATAACTACCTGGACCATGTGTTACCGCAGTTTACAGGAGATTATACTTCTGGTGCCTGAGGCATTCAAAGTATAATCCGCAATAAATTTGGGGTTATCGGGGGTAATTGGATAAACCCAGGTGAATTCATTAGCTGCGGTAATTTACTGCAGCTAATTGGATATCATTCTAAAACCGCTTCTCTCTGTTCTATTTAGAACGTAAAATTGTGTTGATTTCTGCAATAATCTACTACCAGAATACAAATTCCTATTCTTAGTATGGGCCTGATTCGGGCCAGTACCCTAGGCTGCATATGTTTGCAGCCTAGTGAACAGGTAAACGCCACCCCGCCGAATGTCCGCCCTTCCCACCATCACGTGAATCCATGCTTACACATCCCCTTGCATGCAACCGCACAGGTGAAAAGTAATTTGATGGTCAGCCTGTGACATCAGCGGCCCACCCCAAGCAGGCACCAACACGTCTGCGTTCACAAGGGAATGCCCAGCATATTAATGGGTTTGACCATAAAACACTACTGCTGCTCCACTCCGGGCCGCGGCTTTGTGTAAAAGGGGTAAGAAAATAACTTGGGTAGTGTTCAAATGCTCAGGGTCGGACACAGGGCGACCCGGCAAAAGTTCAAGGTCAGACACAGGGCTTCCCTGGAGTCAGGGGCCGTGTAAATGTGCCACCCAGGTCATCTGACATGGGGACCCATTTCCACCAATTGGGGAGCCCATACCTGGATCACAGCATTGTGTGGTCAGTCCAAAGGTTGGGCAGGGGCAGTGGGCAGCCTCCGCTGCTGTCTGCGGTACTATGTAGACAGCAGCGGAGGCTGGAAGGAGGTGAATGGATGCCTTAGGTTTATTCGTATAACATTTTGTCTCATTGCATGCATATGTAGCGACGTGTATTTTTGTAGTAGGATAGACATTTTTGGTCCGGTGTTTGTTGCTTTATTATAACCATTGCCATGTTAGAGTACTCGAACTTGGTGGCCGTGCTGCGACCTCCTAGTATTGTCTTGTCATAATTCTTAGTGGGCCATTGGTGGCCAGGAGTCAAGCAGCACTGCCGCAAACCATCTGGTTCGTCCTAATCAACGAGATTTCATAACGTCTATTGTGTTTGGATTGTTATATATTCATTTTGCATTGTGGTGGATTGCCGCCTACATTTTATGTCCATTTGCATTTAAAAGTCCTGTTCATCCCTGTGAGTCCAAAGCACCTCTCGCCCCCAGGGAAAAAGAACCTGAACAACCCCGGCCGGGATACTACACTTGTGCTTCTGCAGCTAACAGATGCAATCTATGTTGCTATTAAGGGAGTTAGTTGCCCAGCTGTCTGTCATTGGTAAATGCTCCTGGTATAAATCAGTCCGGAACAGCCCTGCTGGTGTTATACCCTAGTTTCCAAGTCGCTGTACTCAGTACAGTTCCCAGTCTCCTTGTCTATTCCTGTGCCATGGTACCCTACTATTGTGTTCCTACATCTTTCCTACTGCCAGTCCTGCATCTGTGCCTTGATGGCTTCCATCTTGTACCTGCTAATATCCTGTATCCAGTCTCCAGCCAATACTCATCATTCTCAGCAGTTATTCCCTGCCAGTTCTAGTTCTTTGTTCTTCCAACTTGTGTGTCTGTGGACACCTACTGCAACAAAGCACATTCACTCTAGCCGTGTAGTCATTTGCCTGTGGCTATTTCTAGTATATCCTAACCAGCAATTGCAAACTGTGGCCTAGGCCTGGGCATAGTTCAACCATCAAGGCTCTCTGCAGTTAGATTGCATTCTGTCAGTGCTCTGCTTCAGATGTCAGTACACACCCTGCTCCTGATTGTTTTCAGCAGTTAACATCACTCAGCAATGTTCATTAGCAGCTATCACCTTATTTCCCCAGTTCACAATTGTCTTGTTGGGAATTAGGCTTTGGGTGGGATGCAGTAACATCTACCGCCCCACTTTGTCAGAGGAGCATGGGAGGTTCCTGCATTTTTGTCAGACACACTGCCAGCATAAGGGGTCACAGGAGCATGTGCTGAGTTCTAATTAGAGGAGTTCATGACATGGCTAAATGACACACTGAAGATCAGCCTCACATATGTCTGCTGACCAGGGATATCAATTGAAGGTTTCTAACTATATTTATAGCCGTGTATGAGGCAAGGAAAAAAAGAATGCTGTAGTATGGCAGGACCAGTATATGCAGAGCCATGAAGAACTTGTCAGGGCCTGCGTATTTAGGGGGTGTGGCCTATTCACAGAGCTGTGGCCACACCCACTTAAAATGACATGTATAAAACACTGTTTAGACAACAAAACGGTGCTGCTGCCTGCACAACAGTGCAATCAGTTTGATTCAACCAAATCTAACTCTCTGCACGTTACATCTACCCCATCTGGGCCTGAAATGGAGAAATAAAATAGCTGTAACCCCTCTGCTGTTTTGGCAACCCCCCTTGTCATGCCCCATTAGTGGGAGAATCTGAAAATGAACAGGTGGTAACCCTGGGCATTGGAGGGGTTTTTCTTATTATTTCCCAGAGCTGTGCTACTGCAAAAACTAACATTATCAGAGGCCTGTTCAAGCGGCTGTACCTCCTGGGGAGTCCCTTGTATGTGTGATGTAAGGGGCATTTTGGTGTCTGTGTTGCTCTATACAATTTCTGTACTCTTATCCTTAATGTAATGTTAAGGGTAATTATTGGCCCTCACATCAAAAGCTGACTATGCCAATGTCTGGATCCTAAAGCACAATAAGAAAATGATGCCGCAATGGTGAGGTATGTTTTACACAAATACAGTTAATGTTGGCCCAAGAAACATTTTTGGGGTTGCAAAACTTTTTATGTTGAGGAGAGCTATAGTAACACCTAAATACAAGGCAGGAGAATATGGGCATATAATTGTACGGTACTTATAAATAAAAAATATAATTTGCCAGACAAGGTGATTTAGATGTAAGGGTTCAATTATGGGCAGGTTGACTGGTATTGTGGACCTCTGTATAGTGTTTCCCCTCCCTCCCAGGTAGTCAGAAACAGTGGAATTGAGGCCTCAGCCTATTCTTTCAATGATACACCTTTTGTACCTCACAGCAGCACTTTGGTTGGACTAATGCTGGCCACACATCAGACCAACTTCTGACCAACTTTTTTAAAACCCTTCAAACCTCCAACTATCCAACTTGACAGTCCAATTAAAACAGTTCCCCACACATCTAACCAACTTTTATTACAACCAGAAAACTTTTTCTTTTTTTTTTTAGTCCAGCCAACTTCTGATGTCACAGGTTCTGGTGGACAGGTTCTGCCTACTTCTGTTTTATTTTTTTTTAACATTTATTTTAATAAAAATGGTTTAATTCCACCTTTTATGTAGTAGACAGCAAGTGAAAAGTGAAAGTAAATGAAAACTCTGCTTCACACACCAGGCAATATCCTCAAAGTTACATGTAACTGTTCAAATTGTTAAATGAAAATAATTTGTAACAATATTCCTCAGTGTTGCAACATAAGCCCCATACACACGAAATTACCTTTAAAAAGATATTGCTCCTGTTAGCCCTTCTAATGGGTCTTTTACACCAAAATCCCTGGCCGGACCCTGGTCTTCAAACAGAGGAGTATCCAGGTTTGGACACAGCACTTTCACCTGGGTCGGACCCGGGTCTGCTCTGTTTACAATGAACCTGGCTCAGGTTATGTGCATGTAAATGTGGACAGTTAACTCTCTGTAAACACAAGACCATGAAGTTTAACCCATAGAGAATAAAAATTTATTTTATGACATACTTTCTGAGCAGTAATGGTCACTTACATTTGCTATAGCGGGATGCAGTCAAAATCCCGACAGGGTCATAATACCGACAAGGACAAAATCCCGACATTTAAAATCCCGACAAGGACAAAATCCCGACATTTAAAATCCCGACATGGGTCGACATGGGTTTTTTCATTGTTTTTTGTGCCGACATGTGCCGACAGGCAGTATTTCATGCCCTACCATCCACTAGGGCAGGGCTGGGCAATTGCGGCCCTCCAGATGTTGATGAACTACACATCCCAGGATGCTTTGCATTAGTTTTGCTATGTGGCCATGCTGAAACTGATGCAAGGCATGCTGGGATGTGTAGTTCATCTACATCTGGAGGGCCGCAATTGCCCAGCCCTGCACTAGGGCGTGGTGGGAGAAAAAAATAGTGTGCCCGAAGCATCGCAAACGAAGCGAAACTGTCGACATTCGGGTAAAAAAAACAGTGAAAAAACCCATGTCGACCTCGCGACCTGTCGACGGAAAGTCATGTTTACTTTTTCACCTGTACATTCTATATGTCGGTATTTTTACCTTGTCGGTATTTTAAATGTCGGGATTTTGTCCTTGTCGGGAGTTTCAATGTCGGGATGCTGCAGGGGGGGGGGGGGCAGGACACTGGGGATGCTGTGGAGGGGGGGGACAGGACACTGGGGAAGCTGCTGAGAGACATGACACTGGGGATGCTGCAGGGGGACAGGATTCTCATTGCATCGCATGCCATCGCATGCCATACACCCGATGCACAGCGATGCGATTTAAGCCCCCTATACGATTTTAAATTGTATAAGCACCCTAATGGGTGCTTACAATGTTAAATGGACCCCCACGCCACCCCCACTATGAACGTGAACCCGAAGTGTGGCGAGCCCACGAGGGGCGGCGGTACGCGTCCTCCAACCTTTTCATACCCTCACCATCCACGTCGGCGTGGAGTTGATTTTATATAGTGTGGCGAGCGCAGCGAGCCACCGAGCCTGAAGCGTGGTGAGCCCCACGAGGGGACGCGTATTACTTTACATGTATTCCGCGTCCCCTCGCCACGCTTCGGGCTCGGTGGCTCCCTGCGCTCACCACACTATATAAAATCAACTCCACGCCGACGTGGATGGTGAGGGTATGAAAAGGTCGGAGGACGCGTACCGCCGCCCCTCGCGGGCTTGCTGCGCTCGCCACGCTTCAGGTTCACGTTCATAGTGGGGGTGGCGTGGGGGTGCATTTAACATTGTAAGTCCCCATTAGGGTGCTTATACAATTTATAATCGTATTGCATCGCATTGTATGGCATTGTATGCCATATACAATGCCATACAATTTTAACATTGTATGACATAGGGGGACATCGCGGAACATCGCATCGCATACCATCGCATGCCTTATGGTCTGCGATGCGATGGGCGCCGTGATAATACACAAGTACCAAAAAAACTTCTGATTGTCGACCTTGCCACTGTCCACCTAATGCTTGTGTTGACCTTCCAACCCTGTTGACCTTAGCCATGTTGACCTTTTTCATGTGTCGACCTTCAGTGGTCAATGCATGTCGACCGAATATGGTTCGACCCAATGACCAATATCTTTTTGAACTGCCAGTTATGTCTTAGAAGTACGGACTTTTCGGTTGTATTTATAATGATAATTTGCAGATGTTTTGGACTCTAGAAAATATTTTTGCACATAAGGAAGATTTCATCCCTTCATATGGAAAACTTTACAAACTGCAGAATTGAAGATGCCGTCACGGACATGCATTGGTCACACCAAAAATTGCCACCTGGGTGAATGTGAAAGATTAACAACATTTATTCACAGAAAAGTAGAGTAAGAAACCATAACGAGCCTGTTTGCTGCATTACGTACAAGCAGCACAACTACAGATGATTCTAGTACAGTACATCCCATTTCAATTAACATAATGTAAATGATCATTGCACAGTACCACAGTATACTGACCTTCTGCACTATAAACCAAGCACTCATTTAAGAAGCACATTGTACAATACCACAGTGACCCCTGGTGGGTAGTTATTATTATTACACTGTACGTATTGCTATGAATTCTTGTGTCTAAAGTTATTATTTCTTGCATTAACTAAATATCTCTAAAAAGTATGCATGTGTATGTAAAGCAGACCTGTCAAACTATTTTAAATAAATTGCCATCCATAATAGCTGGAAAAAACCTTACAACTAGCCAGTGGCGTAACCAGATGGTTTCCCAACATCGATGGCAAAGGAGGACCGATGTTTCTTTTTTTTTTTTCAAGGTGCCGGGACACGGAGCCCCCTGACACCCAGAAGCCTCACCCCCGAGTTCTAATAGGCACATGGTCCATCAGTCAAAAATAATGGATGACCAACGATAGCTAAATCTATAGATGGTTATCCATCAAATAGTTTAATACTATCGATGGCTGGTTGCAGAATTGCCATCGATAGCAAACATCAATGGTGACTGCACTGATGGCTATCCCTAGCTGTAATGAAAACTGACCCTCACAAAATGCAGCCATATTGTGAGGGTCAGTTTTCATTAGCAGGAGTTCAAGGGGCGCGGGACCGCAGACAAGACCGGCGGTGGACGCGGTAGTTATGTGGCCAACTAGCCCTGAGGAAAAAAGTATTCCCAGTGCATTTGGTGACAGAGCCACTATAATGATGCAGCTAGAAGATGAATAAATAGGGAAGTTACTAATGTATGGTAGTCCACACCTCAAAAAAAATTATTATTTATATTCTGAAGCTTGGATTCATTGAAAACATCAAAGACATGACTTTGCATCTCATTGCCTATTTAAAATGGGTGCAATGTGCGTGGTGAATATGAGCCCCTGAGTCCCACTGAACCACACACACTGCACCCATTTTGTAATACTTATACTCCAAAGACCACAATGAAAGCAGCAGCACTGACGGAAGCACCATAAAAATGGACGCAGGGACATTTTTCCAGAGGTCTGCGCAAGAGCTCTAGACTCCATTGCACTGGGTAGCGGGATGCTGCTTCTGGCAGAGAGAAGCGGGTCCAGCCGGAGTAGGCAGAACACAGGCCTCCTCCTCTCTTAAAGTACTGCTGTTTTTTTCTAAATTTTAAGGGGTTATTTATAAAAGCTTGGCGAGAGATAAAATTGTGAGAGATAAAGTACCAACCAATCAGCTCTACGGTGACATCTTTCTCTTTTTTCTCTTTGGGAGAAGCCCAGAGAGGAGAGCCGATACTACTGCCAGGGGGGGGGGGGGGGGGGGGGCGATGTCACGAATCCCTGCCCCCATGCCAGTCAAAAGCCCCAATTTGCGGGTCCCCAGATTATGGGAGGGGCTAAAATGATGCAAAATAAAGTGATTTGTGAATTTTAGCCCCACCCCTTCGCCGCGGAGTTGCAGCGGGGAAGGGGGTGCAGGGACGATGTAGGAGACTTTTCCACCTTCCCAGCAAGTATGATTTTAATGGTGATGCGTTCACAAACCTCAAAGCTTTCTAATGTTGTGTACTGTACCTTTGGTACTGCAAAGGCTAACTGCAGTTAATAAAAAAAAATTATTGTCAATACACACAATAATCATTGCACACACAAAAGTATTAAAAAATTATTGTTTTATGTATTTTGTAAAAATGAAAGTATATTTTTTAAACTGCTTTGAAAATGTGTTTTAAGTTAAAAAAATCTACTAAATGAAGAAGCCTGTGTAATTCTTTTAGGTTAGCCTATGAGAGGCCTTGAGGTACAAAATGTAATTGCCTTGAATTAGCTAAGAAGGATTGGGGGTCTATGAATATTGTTCAGACTGCTTTCCAAAATAAAACAGAGTTAATAAAACATGTTAGTTCACTCTGTGGTTAAAAAAAATTGTAAGAGAAAGAGATGGGGAAGAGACAGCGAGAGAGCTAGAGAGAGGGAAGAGAGACAGGTGGAGATTTAGGACCTTATTCTGGTCAACATGCAATGCTGCGAATTTCACAACGATGTAACGCAGCAGTGAATGGCCACCCAACCCCCGCTGAGCCGTCCGGGACTTTTCCGGGTGGTAGGATAGCATGTGATACATTTCATGCGGTCCTCTCACATGCAATGAATTGCATGCGACCCCGTTCCCCACCGCCGGAGGTCGGACAGCAGCAGGTCCGATGCGCACAGGACCGCACATTGGACCCGAGGAGGATGTCAAACACATCCAAATCGGACTAGTGCAGTGGTGCAACTATGGCGGTATGGGGTGGAATGGCGTACCACTAAAACATATGGTGCAGGTACCCCATACCACCAAACAAATGACCCAATGCTCACTGCGCATGTGCAGCCAGCTGGCCTGCACCTCTGCCTGAAGTACGCAGAGCCCTGCATCTGGTACAAGCAGGCTGCGGTGGGAGCCGGGGACTCGTCTGAGCGGCCGGCCAAGGAGGAGTTGGTGGAGGTCGGCCGGGAGCAGGTCTACATCCCGGCTTCGGAGATATCGGACTGTGCTGCACGCCAAGGGATGGGGAGAGCCAGGAGCTCTGATTGGGGAGGCCCTGACAGGGGACCTGCTGCAATAGCCACTGATTTTGCAGAGGTCCTCTGGTCCGGCCACTTAGGGGGGTTATACAGCGCTGTGTGCTGAGCCATCTGTCAGGGTCAGTGTTCTCCGGTAAGTTGACCCAGGTGCAAAAATATTATTTGACCCCCCTCTTGCACTCCAACCCAAGTGCACAATATGCTGTACAGCTGTGGGTGGTAGCAATGGGCCCCTTAGTGCTCAGGGGGCCCAATGCAATGTACCAGCTGCAATAATGGTAGTTCTGCCTCTGCTGCTACTTCTCTTGCTATCTGCTTCCATTGTGCCATCCTGCCCCTGGACCCTGGCTTGCCTGACCAAATACAGCTTTTTTCCCCCTGAGAAGTTCCGACTTCAGCATTCCGCTGAACAGGGGCAGTGCTTCCCTATTGCTGATTCTTCCTAAAGTATTTCACCAAGTTGCAGGGCTAGTTTGATGGCACAACCAGAGTCAGGCCATTTGGCTAAAACCACATGGACCTAGCCAGGGCTAGATTAAGGAGGGGGGGGCAGGGGGTGCTCCCTGTGTGCCCCACAAAAATAAGGGCTCCACATAGATTCATTGTGACCCTTTGATTGCCAGTGGCAACTATTCTTGGACAATGGCTGCTGCAGTTCTGTATTCTGATCGCACAGACTGCATTCAAAGAATCTCCATACATGCTATTTCCCTCAGTGTCATGTGACACATCTTGTTTGTGCTGCTGATGAGGGGACTCCAGCGATGCTTTGCTCTCTGCAGTCTGTGCCTGCAGTGCCGAACACAAGCATGAAACAGGAGGACAGTACAGAGGGCCCGGGGCACAGGTGGGGATGGGGACTATGCTGTGTATTATATATGATACAGCAGGGGCACTGTGGCTATATTGGAAAGGCCCCAACAAGTCTGGACATAGACCTAGTCCATAATTATATTACATATAATTAGGTAGGCTTGCCTACCCTCCCGGAATGGCCGGGAGGCTCCCGGAATTCGGGTCCCCCTCCCGGCCCCCCGGGATGGTGGGCAAGTCTCCCGCATCAGCCATGCTGTACCCACAGCCCCCCTACATATTGATTTTCGCAGGTCCGCGGTCAGAGGCGGGGCTAATATGATGCGAATCGTAGCATTTCGCAGCATTTTAGCTCTACCCCCAATTTGCGGACCTGCGAATTGACTCCTTTGTCTGCTATGGGGGCAGGGCTTGGTGACGTCCACCTCGTCCCGTCCCCCAGACATGCTGCAGTCTGGTCTCCTCTCCGGGCTTCTCCTGGGGAGGAGAATGAAAAAGAAGGCAAGTATGACATATCGTCCATTCTTTATGACTGTTCTTAGAACTACTAGTCGGCGTTACCCCATTAGCTTAAGGGGGACAGATTTCTTTAAATAGAGGACCACAAAAGTTATGATTTGAAAGTTCTATCCCTTGGCAAACTTTCATGCAAAAAAAAAACCATATCCTTCATGTATTTCCTCTGATGCGTTCCTGGGTAAGGTGGCCAATCCTGGGATCGGGATCCACGGGATCCCGGGATTTGGCCCCCAAAACACCGGGATTTCAATCCCGGGATTGGAGTTTCCAATCCCGGGATTTCGGGATTAGACTGCGCATGTGCAGTCTAATGCCGGGCAGCGTCTGAGCGGGTGCTCAGCAGCTGCCCGGTTTCTCCCGGGATTGAAAAAATGCCCCGGGATTGGCATCCCTATTCCTGGGGTATTTTGACAGGAAGATACAAAAATGACAGCTCAAGCTCACCCTGCCTATGATATTGGCATCATATTTTTTATTGCAAATATGATATATTTCACATACAGTATGGATTTATCTGGAAACCTATCAACTAGGATGTCTGAAATCCAGGAAAATAATGATAAATTGCAGCTTGCTACATGGGCTAACAGTGCAGTCAATGTGACGAGCACTGCTGACCAAGTTTATTGAAGAAAGAATGTCAGAGACAGCATGGAGAAAGACACAGACCATTTTCCAGTTCGGCCCTGCAAGGACCATTTCGTCCAAGATGATTTTTGACTGTGACTCTAGAAGGAGCGTTTATAATTAATATATGGCCGCCAAAGGTTACTCAGTAAATCAACCTGCTGAAAAATGCAAAAAAGCAAGAGTTGTACTGCCCCCTGCACTAACTTGCAGAACAATAAGGGGGAAATGTACTAAGATGGGAGTTCTATTTCAGATGGGATGTTGCTATGGGCAACCAATCAGATACTATGATCTTCTAGAAGGTGCTAAATAAATATGAAGTAGATTCTGATTGGTTGCCCATAGCAACATCCCATGTGAATAGGACTCCCATATTAGTAAATTTCCCCTTAAGTGTAATACAATTGGCTGAGACACAATGAAAGCACTGAGAGTAACGTACTGTAGTTGCTGAATATCCCAGTGTGTGATATTAAAGAATCACGAATGCTGAGTAAGCAGTGAGGGAACATAAACCGCTGATAGGTTCCCCAGTTTACACTTGGAAGGTGTCATGTGACATGTTAATTAGGATGGGCACAAGGCCTATCAGAGCAGGGGGAGGGATGTAGACAGGGCAAGGAAGTCACATGCTAGATGTGAGTCACTCTGTCCTGAGAAGACCCACCCACCCTTCCCTATTTCTCTCTTCTTCGGCGGCGGTAAAGAACGGTGATCCTTTTAAGATCTTGTGTGTGTGTAGGTAGTGGGGTGCGCTCTCCCTTGACATCGCTTGTCATGGGCCATGCTTCTGTCCGGGGGATGGCCAAGCCACCTGCCGAGGTGGATGACTTGGGAGAGTGATCATCAGCGATGGTGTGTATGTGGAGTCATCTATTACCCCACTTTCCTATAGTGACCATTCTTTGGTGCCGCCACCAATTATAGTTATAGTTAATTGTCAAAAATAAATTTGACATTCATTTTTGAAACGCCAGCACTTTGTGTCCGTGTCTTATTTATTAGTTAAGTTAAGTGATAAGTTAAGTTAAGGTTTAGTTTGGTTGAACTCTAAAGTGGTCCTGGGAATACCAGATGGCGAGTTTAATGTAACACAATATCAAGCTCCTATCACATCACATGCTATCCTTTTCAGGCTCCATTGTTTTCAATGTTTAAGGGAGTCATAATTGATTGTATTGAATGCAATTAAGGGGCATACACACAGGGAAATTTTAGCTAATTTTCTAAGCAATCTGAATAGAAATTAAGCACTGATCGCTCCATGTGTATGTCCCCGTCCACCCCCACCCCGGCAATGTGCTATCCCACACGTACCCATTGCCTGAATAGATCTTGACTAAATGTAGTCAAAGTCTAGTCAAATTGACAGTGTTCTCACCAGAGAACACTGGGTGGCACAAATTGCCCATACACACATTGCTACATGTGTACAATTTGGGTGATCTAGCAAGCCCTGTGTGCTGAGCGATCTGACTAGACTATATCGCTCAGCACACCAGATTCAAACACATCGACCCATGTGTATGAGCCTTTAGCTGTGTTATGCTTTTTGTTGGTAAAATTCCTTTAAATTAGGTGAAACTATTATTTGTTTAAGAATCTTCTGATTATTTGAAGGTCATCACAGCACAATCTTCTCAGAAATTGTACAAGATAAAAAATTCCAAATGTCTGAAATAAATCTACACTTCTCTAAATTAATAAAAAATGTAGGAGAAACTCACTTTATACCCCTTCTCCACTAGCAAAAATAACCCTGGATGGGGACGGGCATCGACCTTGATTTTTTGGTAGTAGAGATGCGTAGCAAGGAAAAATCCTGACTCCATCCGGGAAGTTACCTGGGTTGGACCTGGGATGCTCCCGGGTCCAGGGGAAGTGGAAATGGGTAACCTGGGTCGACTGCAATGTAAAAGCCGCCAAGTGCTGCCCCAGCCCTGCCTTCCAATGACGTCACCCGCCCAGCATTATGTTGTGTTGGGAGACAAGTGGGAAAGGGTTTGCAAGCCAGGTCGCACACGGGTACAAACATCCAGGTGCGACCCGGCTTGTCTTGTGGCCTTTCCACATTGTCTACTACGCACGCAAAGACCTCCTTGAACATGGAGCCAGTGCCTGCATATATATGAATCTTCAGAAAATAGCCATTGTGTTATTTGTCGCTCTGCAGCCAGTGCCGGGCCAATGAAGTGGTGAGTATAATTAAATGGGCATGGGGTGTGCAGTGTGGGCCCTCCTGGACCCAGGGACACTGCATACCTTGCACCTATTATAGATACGTCAATGGCATTTAGGTTATTTGAACACAGTGGTTGAAATTGAATAGGATGATAGATTCAGAAAGTGAGAGATTTAGTAAGAAATCTCAAGTTTTTTAAAGCGGCAATCATTTACACTTCAAAATCTGGTTTTGCAGTGTCAATGATTGCTGATTTAAAAAAAACCTGAAGATTTCTTACCAAATCTCTCAATTTCTTTCATCCTATTAAATTTCCCCCAGCTTTTTTATTGAGCAGTCCAGAGATATGAAAATGTAATTACAGTAAGCCACCATCTCCCCCCCCCCCCCTCCGCCACATGTAATGCAATAATAACCACCCATTGTTCTTCCCTCCTCTATACTATATCAGTATACAAGTTGTAAGGAATAGTAATATAGTTTAAAGGGTTAAAGCTGGAGCATCTGACAGAATGGATCATTGTATAATCTGTCCCAATTAGTTCAATCATTTCATACAGTACCACGGTGCTGTCATCCTAATCTACAAAGCATGCCCACTCAGCTTTCAAGTGCTTGACAGATCATAAAGGTAATCAACTGTTGTTGCTCCAAATCCATACCACAAACTCTCCAAAGCAGGTATTTATAAAAGAGGAACTGCATTCCAAGCACAATATTTTATATAAAGTGGGAATGAATGAAAAACAGACTTTAGATTGACCTAATCATTTCTAGTTCACACTGGTTTTTTTTTGTATATGTGGCAGTTAAGAAGGAATCTTACATTATTTTGTAATTTACACAAAACATCCGGCTTTGGAAAATGGCAGCCGGCAATGATGCGGGAGCTTGCATCAGCGCTCACCGCCTGTCCATACACACTAGACGATTTTAACGGGTTGAGTGCCAACATCTCTTTGGGAGATGCACAAAATATCTGCTAAAAATGGCAACATCACTGACATTGCTTTCACATCGCAAACCCTGCTCTAACCCAGTATTAGAAAATGTTTCTTAATTGAGTATGAGCAAGTTAAACCCCTTTCACATCGCGTGGTGGAGCCATTTTATTTCTGGATTATTACTGGGTTAATGCCTTTCACACTGAAAACAGTTCACCCATAGAAAACAGTGTAATGTCATTTGTAAAGGACTTTTATTGCTCACATATTTGTATTATAGCTGAAACATATACCTGTTTGTTGATGTTTATCTACTGTACAATTTCAAATGTTTTCATATATTCGGGAATCCTTTACAGTGCCAGTGATTTGCCTGGCAATTCCTGACTCCCCTCTTATTCTAAGCAACTCCCTTACCTCCTCATCAGTCCATGTTGGTTGCCATAACTGTATGTTCTGTAGTGTAGAAATATGCAAGCAATGCTTCTCCACTACTTCCAATGCTATTTCTCTTGTTCCTGTTTCATGATTGTGTCATCAGGCAGGGAGACAGCCTATCACCTTCTGTGGCACAGTCATGTGTTCAAAATACAGGGTCTGAGGCTTTCACACTGCAAAATGGATTACTATCTGTGTATGATCCTTCTTTTAACACGGTTGAATTACTGGGATTTTGACCCGGTATTTTGTCTATGGGGCTTACAAACTGTACCTAGAACCGGGTTGACCCGCTTAAAAATCAGCAATATACTGTGTTATAGCTGCAGTGTAAAAGGGGTATGAGATATGTGCTAAATATGAGTGTCAACATCTCTGCGTGATATTGTGCAAAATATCGGCCAAAATTGCCAACTTTGCTCACATTTGTTATATAAATTCAATTTAAAAATGTTGTTTGAAAAAAGATAATGAGCGAGATTTATTGGTTTTACCGTTTTTTGCAAAATGCGAATTTTTCTCAAATCGCCCTATATCGCCGTTTTTTTATATCGCATTTTTTTACATGGCATTTTTTTACAGAAATCGCGTATTTAATGGCTGGTGTAATGCCGCATGAAAAGTGCGATATATGGCGATATGGTGCGAATTGAGCCGATGTAATACGCCATAAAAGTGCGATTTCCGGGTTAGGTCATGTGCGTATTTGCGGCCAACCAGAATGCGATTTACACGAATACACCTGATCAGCCCATACAACATGCTAACCTATTGGCCCACCTTAGTCCCTTGCAATACGCATCACACCCCCTATATAAAGGGGCGCAGCCGCCATTTTACCCTTTGAAAGGGAGTAAGGCGTTTGAGATGGAGAGGAGCAGTCATAAGGTGCAGAGGAGGCAGAGGGACAGCCAGCTTGGGCCCAAATACCCCAACCACTGGGAGAGGTAGGGGAGTGAGAGGCAGCACTGTCAGAGGCAGGACAGGGAGAGCCAGCATGCTGCCAGGAAGAGGTGCGCCAGGGAGAAGCCACATGGTGGAAGCTGAGCAGGTGGCTATGGAGGATGAGGAGAAAGCAGGCACAAGCCATGTGTCCTCACAGGAGGAACAGAGTGCCAGGCACACAGAGGAGGAGCTGCTGGAGGGTGGACTGGCCTCTGCAGGAGGAAGATGAAGCAGACTTGGAGGTGCTGGGGGAAGAACCAGGACAGGAGCTCGTACAGCTAGTGGGAAAGAAATTTTAAGGAAATAGTGACATTTGAGGGGGATAAGCATTGGGAATTGCATACTGTATGTAGCCGCCACTTGTTTTGGTAAATTTCAACCACCTCAGATCAATGATCCATGTCACCTCCATCCATTAACCCTATGTTAATTAGCATTTTCGGTACTTGTTACCTAAAACGGTGCCCATCGCGGGTATCGCATGTACATCGCATGCCATTATAATGGCATGCGATGTGACCGATGCGATGCCTGCGATTTCACATAGAAATGAATGGTAAAAGGTAAATCGCGTCGGTCGCATCGCATGCGGCCAAAAAAACGCATGCGATGCGACCGACGCGATAACCGCGATTTACATAGGGAACAATGTTAAATGGCCCAATTGACCCGATTTTACATAGGGAACAATGTTAAATGGCCCACAGACCCCAAATAGCCACCCTGAAGTGTGAAATGGCCCCCCCAATTGTTAACGCCACCCCACGATCAACGTCAACCCGACGCGTGGCGAGCGCAGCGGTATGCGTCCTCCGACCTTTTCATACCCCCACTATCCACGTCGGCGTGGAGTTGAGAATAGAAAGTGTGGCGAGCGCAGCGAGCCCAAAGCGTGGCGAGCGGACGCGGATACCTGTGAAGGTATCCGCGTCCCCTCGCCACGCTTCGGGCACGGTGGCTCACTGCGCTCGCCACACTTTCTATTCTCAACTCCACGCCGACGTGGATAGTGGGGGTATGAAAAGGTTGGAGGACGCATACCGCCGCCCCTCGCGGGCTCGCGGCGCTCGCCACGCTTCGGGTTGACGTTGATCGTGGGGTGGCGTTAACAATTGGGGGGGCCATTTCACACTTCAGGGTGGGTATTTGGGGTCTGTGGGCCATTTAACATTGTTCCCTACGTGAAATCGGGTCAATTGGGTCATGTTCCCTATGTAAAATCGCGGTAATCGTGTCGGTCGCATCGCATGCGATTTTTTGGCCGCATGCGATGCGACCGACGCGATTTTTTTACTTGCGATTCCTAGGATCAAAATCGTCAGCGCCGTTCCAGGTAACAAGTACCGCATTTTCAATCATTTGTGCAAAGAAAAAACTACAGTACTTACATTACATTGTTTTAGGTGTTATCATATTGCCAGGCATAAAGTATGCTGTGTTGTGGCAGCTTGCAGGTGTTGGCCATTATTGTTGGTCTGTTTCTGGGCAATGAACATGGACAGTGAAAAATTTAATGTTAACAATGTATGTGTGTTAAAGGTTCCCCTTTACTATTCATTGCACACAACAAAATTACCTGTGAAATGCTGAAGTATCATCTGTGTACGAACCACATTCCCCCTCCGCGTACTTCGCACTACAACATCAGTAGTTTGAGCTTCCTGAACAACGACTGCAGTGGCCACATCTACATAATTTGGTTGACCCAAAGCTATGTTATGCAGCATGCAGCAAGCCTGGACAACCAAAACAACTTTGGCTGGGTGGTATAGTAGTGTACCTGCTGACCTGTCCAAACACCGAAATCTGCTTTTCAGCACCCCAAAGGTGCGTTCCACTACATTGCGGGTAGCAATATGTGCAGCATTGTAGCGGTGCTGTGCAGGGCTTTGTGGGTTCCGCAGAGGTGTCATGAGCCACGAATGACACCCATATCCTGAGTCACCTAACGTGTAAAGGGATTTGTGTGGTCACATATCATGTGGGTAATTTGCACATAATAGTAGCAGGCTAGACCATATTGTTCGGGCTGGTATAAACAATTTCAACAAAGATGACTCTTTAATATAAGGTTACACACATGGATGTTAAAGGGAAAGACATAGGTAAGCAAACATCATGTAAACAGTGGTAAGTGACTTACCAAGTAGCCAGCCCTCTGGCATGGTGTGGTTGTGGAAATGGTCCCAGAGAGCTGAGTGCCGCAGGATATAGGCATCATGGCAGTTCCCGGGATAGCCTGCAACCACACTGAGAATTCTGAGGTTGGCATCGCAGACCACCTGCACATTGAGGGAATGTCTGCCCCTGCGATTCATATAGACATGCTCCCTCGCGTGCGGGGCCCAAATCCCAATGTGGGTGCAGTCTATGGCTCCCAGCACATTTGGAAATGCTGAGAGACGATAGAATGCCAGCTTCAGGTCCTGCCACTCGGACTCACAACGTGGGAATGTGATATATGTGCGCCACAGCTTCTTTAATGTGGCTTGTGACACCCCCAAGGCCCATGAGCTCACAGACTGAGTGGAGCCTGTGGCAAAGAAGTGGAGGGCACACATTAATTTCTGCAGCCCAGACACTGCATAGTTGGCCCCCCCACAAGGGTCCAAATCATCTCTCACCTGCTCATATAAGTTCAACAGGTTCTGTCGGTTCAACCTAAACATGTCCACCACCTGTTGATCAGAGAGGGAGTCCAGGTACACCCTAGCACGGTACCGACGAGAAGCACGGAGTGGTCGGGGTACCTGGATCTGGTGAGCAGCATCATCCCTCCTGCGTAGCTTCTCCAAACGCCCCAGCTCACACACTAGCACCTCCTGTCCACTCTGCAAAATCTCCATCTCAAACAGCCTCACAGGTCTCCATAATCATGTGGGGGTATATGTAGTAATTGCTATGTGTGTCACCTGTGACAGATTTAACCTTTTCTACATTCAAACGCTGGTGATTTTTAGCAAATCGCCACCCTTTACTTGGTCTATTTTTTTTGGGGGGGGGGGGGGGATTGCATTTTGCTGCCGATTTCCAAATGCGGCAGACATTAAATTAGCGATTTGTATCTTTTTCAATGGGAAAACATCTGGATGCAATGTTGGAAATCGCCACTTCAGAAAGTGCGAATTAGCGGCAAAAAGTGCGATTTCTGCCGCAAATCGCCACCCATTAAGTAGTTGATTTGGAAAGAAAATGCGATAACGGACGTTTTTGTGATAAAAAATCGCCAAAAACCCAACATCGACCTCTAATAAATGTCACCCAATATTTCCTCTATAAGTTAAACATTACAGGTCATCATGATGAATAAAAATGTGTGCTTGGCAAATTTTCACACCGATTTTGACAAATTCACTTGGCACTCAAAGGGTTAAGCGCAAAGTATTTATAAAGAAAAGAAAAGCTTGTCGTTTTGTAGTGCACCTTAGGGAATTTAATCAATCCTAAAAAGTAACCTTTATTGATATTTGGTTAAAATTGCGGAGTATAAAAACACACATACAAACATCTATGTGAAAAAAACACCAAAAATTAAAAAGCTGTGTGTGTGTGCTTCCTGCACTTAATAATGCCAATCTTAAATTTAGAGTGACCAGCGTCTTTTTGTGAATATCCAGAGATTTTTTCTTTTTTAACAATTGATGCTTCTCAGCCTTTATACTGGATACAAATACAAAGTGATCTCTGCCCTTAGCTGTCTACTAATTGTTGCTAAAAGAGCAAGTTGACACTATTGTAGTTAAATAATTGATACAATTTCAGTACAATACATAGAATACATTTCCCATGTGTCTTCCTATATATACTGAGGAAAGGCACAGTGCTTTAAGTGTCTCACTGATATAGCCTCTGTTACAGTTGGTTAGGGAAGAGCCAGGTCAGTGTGCTTGGTGCATGGATAACATATCTTGGCAACCATGTGCCCTCAGATTTTTTATATATATATATTTTTTGCGTGAAAAAATGATTGGTCAGATTTTTCTTACAATATCAAAATCTCCTGGTGTGTACCCAGGTATAATCGGTATTAAATCACCATTGGTTCACAAATTATTATTCTGATATACATATGTTATACACATTATTTTGACCTGTTATGCAGGTATCGCCATATTTTACACACTGTAATTGATAAAGTGGTTTGTCTGCAGTGATACTGCTTTCTCCGTTAGTGCTAATACAGCGTGTTATGACTGAACGGCTTTCCACTTCACACAAATCTTTAGGCTCAGTGACAAAGTATGCTGCTTCTTACACTGACAAAGTGTGGCACAACTGTCAGGTTGTCAGCATTAGGTAGGCGCTCAGAGATACAGTAGATTGCTCTTATAAGAGCATTTGTATTAAGACGCTGGGTATATACTCGATATCACCCTCACATGGAGGGAGTGCTATGGAAGACGCCACACACACAGACTGTGCACCGACGTACGTTCCGCTATCGCTTCATAAGGGCAACTGATGAAGCGATAGCGGAACGTACGTCGGTGCACAGTCTGTGCACGTCTTCCATAGCACTCCCTCCATGTGAGGGTGATATCGAGTATATACCCAGCGTCTTAATACAAATGCTCTTATAAGAGCAATCTACTGTATCTCTGAGCGCCTACCTAATGCTGACAACCTGACAGTTGTGCCACACTTTGTCAGTGTAAGAAGCAGCATACTTTGTCACTGAGCCTAAAGATTTGTGTGAAGTGGAAAGCCGTTCAGTCATAACACGCTGTATTAGCACTAACGGAGAAAGCAGTATCACTGCAGACAAACCACTTTATCAATTACAGTGTGTAAAATATGGCGATACCTGCATAACAGGTCAAAATAATGTGTATAACATATGTATATCAGAATAATAATTTGTGAACCAATGGTGATTTAATACCGATTATACCTGGGTACACACCAGGAGATTTTGATATTGTAAAAAAAATCTGACCAATCATTTTTTCACGCAAAAAATATATATATATAAAAAATCTGAGGGCACACGGTTGCCAAGATATGTTATCCATGCACCAAGCACACTGACCTGGCTCTTCCCTAACCAACTGTAACAGAGGCTATATCAGTGAGACACTTAAAGCACTGTGCCTTTCCTCAGTATATATAGGAAGACACATGGGAAATGTATTCTATGTATTGTACTGAAATTGTATCAATTATTTAACTACAATAGTGTCAACTTGCTCTTTTAGCAACAATTAGTAGACAGCTAAGGGCAGAGATCACTTTGTATTTGTATCCAGTATAAAGGCTGAGAAGCATCAATTGTTAAAAAAGAAAAAATCTCTGGATATTCACAAAAAGACGCTGGTCACTCTAAATTTAAGATTGGCATTATTAAGTGCAGGAAGCACACACACACAGCTTTTTAATTTTTGGTGTTTTTTTCACATAGATGTTTGTATGTGTGTTTTTATACTCCGCAATTTTAACCAAATATCAATAAAGGTTACTTTTTAGGATTGATTAAATTCCCTAAGGTGCACTACAAAACGACAAGCTTTTCTTTTCTTTATAAATATTATTCTTCTTTGTCTGGTAGTAGCACACCCCTCCCACTGGAGATAAGGAGTATTAAACCTACACAGCAGTAAAACAGGGGGCCAATACAGAAATTTAGAAACATAATACCGTGCTCTTGTGCGACTAACCACCCACCCCAAAATACTTAAGCGCAAAGTAGTTAAAAATACCAAAGGGGAGCTACTTTGAACTCAAAATCGTCTAATGGGGGTGATTCTTGTTGACATGCAAAGCTGCAAAATTCACAGCTTTGCGTGTCATCTATGCGTTGCCCACACGAACGCCCCCTGCTTGCACGCCAAATATTCTTACACGCATGCAAATGAATGTTTAGCATAAACATTCACTGCAGCCTTGTGTGCGTGGGCAAGCGCTCGCAGATCTAAAGGTGCCCAAACACGCACCAATTTTCCCGGTGTGATGTGTGCTATGAGATGCGCGCTCCCGCGGCATCTCATCGCACAGTACAAAAAGTATGTGCGGCACATACTTTTTGTACTGTGTTTTGATCGCATCACACGCACTTTGCATGCACTTTTCATGCAATGCGATGCTATTTTAGCACAAAACGAAAACGTACCATCATATAATCGGTTTGTGTATGGGCACCTTAAGACACCTCTCTGGCAGACGACATCAACTGATGTCACCACCACCCCCCCCCCCCCCCCCCGCGTCATCGCCGATTTTCCATGGGAACACCCAGCATTTTCATAGGAACGCACATGAAATGCTGGGCGCCACCTCGCGCCCCACACACGCAGTGGTGTGTGTGAGCGGCTGGTGAATAATCAATTTGCCATGGCCGCTCACACAATACGGCTGCAGATGCGCATAAATGCTTAAGCACTGTCGCAAAACATAGCTCCCCTGTGTGAACGCACGGGGGGGGGGGGGGGGGGGAATGCATCTGAATAAGGTCCAATGTGCATGGGCCTATAGTATATGAGCTATTTGGAATAGAAACACTGTAGTCGATTTTGTGTGGATGTTAGTTTCATTCTGGTTGTCTTTTAGTAAATATACCCCTCCGAGGCTCATTCAGGTGTTGCAGTTGCACAAGGTAAGATATGCGTCAAGAAAAGTAGAGATTTGTTGATGTAAGGACCCCCTGGCAGAGGTGATGGGTCTGCCAGGGGGATTTACCAAACTCTTATGTATAGTAAATAGGAGTTAGCAGATGATCGACACTGGATGGTTACCTGCTTGCTCCATAAGCCGCATGAATGTTCGTATAGATAAATTATTAGAGTTGGGATCAAAGGAGGATTTAGGTTGTATTTTTCTCAATTGAGGTGGAATCTCCATCTCTTCCTCCATGTGATCTCTTTGTTATCCAAAATGTTCTTTAATCCTCCAGGAGCAACCAAATTTTAAGCAATCCAACTGCCAATGAAAATGCCAAAGATTGTACCAAGCTTCCCTCAAAATAACATCATTTAGAAAACAGCAGCCACAACATAACATTTTACCACAAAGTCACCAAGCGATTACCTACACATGGCCTGTTCCCCTAACTGTGACTGTAGTGTATAAAGTAGAATACTCCTGCGAGTCTTAAAACTTAATTTTAAGCACTAAAACATAACATCTCTTTATCACTTTCCTCAGAGCAAGTTGTGATCAATGTTATTATTCTCTGCTGTGAGTTTAAGCAGCCACTAACATCTTATGTTGTCCCAATTTCTGAACTAATACATCTCAAACATACACATTGACAGTTTCAATGTGTATCACATCACTTCAATAAATACACTGATGTGGAGTTGGAGGTGCTGAGATGTATGGCTTCCAAACCTAAAAGCAACATTCTGACAAATTTCAATAACACTAGGGACAAATTATTTTAAGTATTAAGGTTTTCCTGACAAAAGTAAGGCTACAGCCAAGCAATATCTGACACTGTCTAATTTTACTGACAAGCACAGCTCATGCCAGAATATCTGAATGTGACATGCTTTACCCTGTCAGGCTTTACCGAGGGACATTTATCTCCTTTACGTTTTGTGTGCCAAGATGATTATATTTGACATACAACATATATCCCTGGGTAGTTTGTGTTTGAAAATTGACTTTGATAGCAGCAGATATATGCCGTCTTGGTTTACAATATTAATTTTTCAAGAACAAGATACACCACGAAAATAATGTTTAAGTAAGCGAATGGCAACAATGTAAATTGTGGCAAGTGTGAGAGAAACTTCCAGTGCTTTTTAAGGTTATTATTATTATTATATTGATCTATAGCTTTTTACTTGCTAAGTGTATTTTATTACTTTTTATACATTACACTGTTGGAAGCAAACTGCCAAATCTAAGTTTGAATCTTTCATTTCTGTGGTACTTGTTCTTTTGTGCCTGGCTATGCTGTTTCAGTAAGGAATGGGTCAACCATGACAGGAGGTGCACCAGTGGATTTACTAGTCTATGAAACAAGCCCTAAGAGGTTCAACATGCCTCTAAAGGCTTGTTCATACCAGTCCTTTTCTTGTTTCAACAATAACACATATAAACAATCACATACTGTATACTCCACTGAACTGTATCAATAGAACAAACCTGAGGAAAAAAGAAAAGTGCAGTTTACAACATTCTATTTAACACATTGCAGGGCTTTTGTGCATCAACGCTCACAAGTAAAATATTAAGACGATAATCCACCCTCCAAACATGTGACATAAGGATGTGATAATGATGGGGCAGGGCCATTGTGACCAGATGGAAATGGACCTCCACTCTGGGCAGCTCTGTGGAGGCTTAACAAGGGTACCATTTCAGGCACCCCACAAGCCATGTGCTATGGGTAAGAGATGGAGATTCCCCCTAGGTCCTGTGCCCTAATGTGGTGGTGGCAGTAATTCTCAGGTAACAATATACATAGAATCATCATGTGGAACACAGCAAGGGAAGGACCAGTGGTCACAGTGCCCATAGGCAAGCTAGTCCTGAATTAGCTGTATAGCTGTGTATTGATATAGGGGGTTATTCAGACCTGATTGCATGGCTGCGAATTTGTAGGCCTGGCGATTATCAATAGACTGTGCATGCGTACGTATCATAGTATGCATGCACAAGGCCTTCCTGCGATAAAATCCTGATACTGTATTGACTGCTGGCCATACATAAGTTAATTGACAGAAAGCCGGTGTTTGGAGGTAGTAACCGGACGTTTTCCGGGAGTGTCAGGAAAAATGCAGACATGCCCAAATGTTTAAGAAAAGGCAGATGGCCACGAAAATCAGTAATGAATGGCAATTAGCGAGCCCTTATATAGACGCAGGGCTTCACTTACCACCCATATCGTCTCTGAGGAAGCCGCCAAGTGTTTGGAAGGCAGAGAAACGCGTTAGCACATCTCTTTGCTCATCTGGTAGCAGTATCTGTGGACAAGCAGTGTTTCTTTGGTTGCGGACCTAGAAAAGGCAAGACTGGAGTGCTAACCAGGCCAGGGACTGTGCTTCTACATCCTACTCTATTCAGGTGGCCACCTGATTGTCCACCAACATGTCCATATGCGAATATATTTATTTTGCTTATTTATTGCATATTTATTTTCTATTAATAAACCAAAATAATGTTTTCATCTTAGCGCAGTCTTCAGTGTTTATGCTCAAATGTTTGTAGGGTGGGGAGTAACGCAGGGTTGCCTACCCTCCCGGAATGGCCGGGAGGGTCCCAAAAATTGGGTCACCCTCCCGGCCCCCCGGAAAAGTGGGCAACCCTCCCGGATTCTGGGGGACTCCTGACCGCGGTGTTTAAATAACCTTATCTGCCGATCTAAGGGGAGGGGGCGGGGCTACGTGCCATAATAGCGTCATTTAGCCCCGCCCCATCCACGGAGATCGGCAAACTGGGTCACTTTCCTTCATGGGGGTGAGGCTTAATGACATAACGCGTAAGTCCCGCCCCCTGGAACGCCTGCTGAAAGTCTCCTCTCCGGGCTTCTCCCGGAGAGGAGCTTTCAAAAGTCGGCAACCCTGGAGTAACATCAGTTACAGGCCCCGATCCGCCTGTTTTGATGGTTTTGCAGTAATCAAGCTAATTTTGGTAAGCCATGCTAAGCAATTTACAGGCTTGCATGAGGCAGGATTTAACTCTGGCTGGGCGGCTATTAGCTGATTGCAGGGTTCAGCAATTAAGCAGCCATGCAATCTGGTCTGAATAACCCCCTTAGTCCATTATTTTGAAGGGAGTCATTTCCATTTCCACTTCCACATGTGGTTTTTTTTTTAAGGTAATAGTAGGGGAGGACAAAAGGGGGAGATTGTGAGGGCTCATGCACTAGCAAGTGATCTGTTCTGAGTATACTAAATCCACAATCTATTTCAGTAACCACCACTTGGGGCGGTATTCAATGAGCCTGATTCGCCATGTTTTTATGGCGAATTTGTGCTGTTTGGCGAATTTTTGACAAAAACGGTGAATCACCCTATTCAATGACCACATGGCGAATACATTTGAAGGTTTTTTTCGCGATGATTCACCGAGTAGCAATCGCTATCTTTTTATGGAGAAGTGGAATGTGAACTTTTAAAATAAAGTGTTTTGTTTTTTACATTTGGTGTCAAAAAATCAGGAATTTTATTCTGAGGAGGGGCATGCTATTTTTATTCATGTGCTGTAAGCACATGAATATATATTTAATTTAAAAAAAAATATATATATTTTTTTTTTTTTTACACAGCAGCCAGCAGGGGGCGCCGGAGCCGAGCCGCTCATTACATATTCATATATTCACTGCACCCGATCGTTACGATCGGGTAAAGTGAATATACGGTCCCCTGCTGGCACCCCCGGGGGGGCAGCCTGTGCTGCCTGGCACCCGGGGAGCCCACCTCCCCCCCACAAACGTTCTGGGGCAGGCAGAGAGACTTCCATCTCCCTGCCTGCCACCGTCCTCAGGCTCCCTGCGGCATTCACCGCAGGAGCTCATATTCACCAGTCAGGGGCAGCGAGCCCCTGACACGTTGAATACCGGAGCCCGCCGGCTCTGGAACGTGGCGAATATGCAGCGAATCCTAAAAAGGATTCGCTGCACCTCGCAGGTATTCTCATTGAATACCGCCCTTGGTGTCTTATGATTTCTCGGGTGGAGGTGCCCCCCAGAGTCTACTGGAAGAGAAGGGGAACAGCAGAGCTCTCTCCTATCCTTGACCTTGTGACCCTGGAACCACTATCCTGATATACCACTAACTGATACCTTTCCCTATACTCTTCCCAATCCTGTTACCCCACCTAGGCCATTTATTCATCATGTGGTTATACCCTCTGCTCTGCACTTTTATCCTCATTTTTTCCTTTTCTAGTGCTTGCATGGTGAATGAGATATCACTCACTCCCATCCCAAAAAAAAGGGAGAAGACATTCTTCACAGAAAGTGGAGCAACAAAACACGAGGACATGCACTGAAACTAGAGGGAGGACGATTCAGGGGAAATTTTAGGGAAAATTACTTCACAGAAAGGGTAGTGGATAAGTGGAATATCCTCCCATCAGAGGTGGTAAAGGCAAATACAATAGAGCAATTTAAACATGCTTGGGATATTATTTATTTATTATTTATTTATTTACAGTTTCTTATATAGCGCAGCAGATTTTTACAGACTTTTTCCTATAAAATACTGTAGGTGTAGTTGAATATACTTTTTGCACATGTAATGATTATTTGATCTTTGCAACATTTGATTCAGTGTTTGTGTATTTGCGTATTGTCTATTCATGTTGTATGTGTCCACCAGATATGGGTCTCCACCTCCCATATTCTTATTGTATGCCAAAAACTGAGGTGTTTTTGTTTGTCCCCCCCCCCCCCCCCCCCGCTCCTCTTTTTTCATACTTACCTCATCCCCCACGGTGGCCATTTAAATCCTCTTCAGTATTTCAGAGCATTTTCCATAAGGGATACTCAAACTGTATTAAAAGCTAAGTTTTACATGTAATTAGAATGCCCTGAACAAAAATACAGTGCCTGCCTTTCCCTTCTCTTCTGTTTTTTAAAGGGGCAATCACTTGAAAGGCAAAACCATGCCTTGTAAGTGATTTCCCATTTTAAAAAAATGTATGAGTTCAGGCTGGCATCCTGCATGGCCGCTGAACTCAGGGGCATCACATCCAGCCTGTGGAGTCCAAAGTGATAAAGATCAAGAGATAGCAATTGGGTAGATATTTTCCTACAGCTGTGTGCAATCCTTACAGAATATTTGGTAAACAATAGAGAGAATATTCTGTATAGCCAGTCTTTTATGATGAAATGAAGTCCACTGGCAATCAATAGCAACAGCAATGAAAGTGTAATGTCAGCTCAAGATTACAACAGCTTACATAGTTTCCGTGTTCCTCAGAGACAACTCATGAAAAGAAAACAGCAACTGCGCATACTTGTGCAAAGCATCACTGTCAGTGAAATATGCATTATTCTGACTTGTGGCAAGTAAGCCGGCTTCCAATGTTATTTATAGCATTATGACGAACACGTGTTTCAGACTTTTTAAACTATCATGGGACTGTAGCAGCAGTTCTTCATGTACAGCGCCACAACAGGGCAGCAGTGTGTCAGGTGCCATCCCTGCCCACTAAAGCCATGAAGTCATGATGTCACACCTAGGAGACGTGTGCCATCAACTCTGGGAAGTAGGTGGCTCTGCATTAATGCTACTTGCTCAATGCACCTTTCAGCCATATTTAGGTACTGTGGGGCAGAAAAGGTGCCACTTCTTATTGTGGTCCTTCGCATAGCCACAGATCTTCATTAAATCCTGTGTTTGCCCTTGGAAATGGAGTATAAATTGGAATGTTCATAATGGCTGGGGCCTGCCATTTTTGGCTGAAAGGACTATAAAAATGTATGATAAGACAAAATAGTGTTATCCATAGATGTCTTCATAAATTACAAAATACATCTTATTGGAAGAATAATTAAGCTATTGTTTGAAATAAATGCTGTCAAAGAGAACAAAATATGCAGAATGAGGATCTGCTAGGTTTTGTTAGTATCATGTGGAGCACTGTCAAGTTCATCATTGTAAAGTAGAGACATACTGACAAGAATGTGATGCTATCAATCAGCCAATCATTACCTTTGGGCTATGGAAACTGTTGAGGGAAGTAGATGTAAAAAATGACTACTTTAAAAGAATTAGAAAAGTGTCTGTCTTATAATGGGGAAGAATTTGACTGTTAACTTCTGGGGGGGGGGCATAATGTGCACCATAAACTCTGAGAACCCCCTAAGAGGAACGTTTCTATCTTATTTTACTGAAATATAAAGAGTTGCTAATATAGCAGATAAAAGCAACTGGAAATATTAGCAGCAAAGCCTTTCATGTAGATCATACATATGTATAATGTCACTGACTAGTTCAAATAAACTAGGAGGCAAGTTCAAATGTAAGAACATGTTATAAACCAAAGGTAGGAACATTGCACTAAGAGAGAACATGTAACTCCAAAGTTAATGGGAGAGTATGTACAAACTTGCTGGCATTAGATGTCTTGTGGGACCTAGAATGTACACCAGGCTGATAATCTGAAATCTCTAATGGGGAAGTGCCCATAAGGGGCTCAGTTTAAAGGATCAATGGTCTATGGGTAACTGCAGGGGGGATATATAATTACACCACATGAAAAGCCTGTGTTTGTCCCTCTGTACCTTGCTCTGTAGGAGACCTCACAGGCTCAGCACTGCCCTTGATTTAAAACCCTCCCATGACGAGACTGCTGCTGCTGTCCTCCACGGGCCTGGGAAGCATATTATGAGCTCCACCAATCAGACTCGCAGCCTCTGACCTCTTGTGCAAAGTCTCATGGGACTTAGTCAACTCCTAGTAATGCACTGCACACTTGTGGTGTCAGTGTGCCAGCTCCCAATGCTCAGCACCATAAATCATTGTAACATCAACAGATAGGTGAAGCTGCAGCACTACCCCACTTCCATGCACAAAACCTTTAGCCCAAAAAAAAAAATATATATATATATGCCAGCCACAGGGGGGGTCCTAGATAGAGGTGGGCCCTGGGGTACTGACCCCCTGAGCCCCCCCCCCCCCCCTTAATCCGGCCCCGGTCCACCAAATACAGCCTTTGGGATTTATAGTGTGGGCATTCTTTTGGAAATGGGATGTTGCTATGGGCAACCAATCAGAATCTACTTCTTCTTTATTTAGCACCTTCTAGAAGATAATAGACAGAATCAGGTTGGCTGCCCATAGCCACATGCCATCTTCAATAGAACTCCCATCTTAGTTACACACTGGCGACATTCAGGCATTTTGTGAGCGATTTTAATACATCACTCAGAAAATGCCTAAAAACACATGTAAATCGCTGTGTGCGTGTAGACTGAATTGGCCTAAGATTCAGAATGGCCTGGTGAGATAATTAAGAGCAGTCGCTCAGAAGCTCCTGTGCGGCTCGGGCAGATGAGTAGGGCCCTCTGAGCAGGCGATGCGGCACACACCCCCCCCTTCCTCTCCCACCCGCGGTGTCCCCCCCTCTCCCACCCGTGGCACCCCCCTCCCCCACCCGCAGCACATCCAACCCCCCACCTTGACCCACCCGTGGCACCCATGGCCCCCCACCCGCCAGCGGCACCACCGACCCCCCAGGTGCATGCAAAAGTGCTAAAATTGTTATTCGCCAATTTCAACACTTCTGTGCCGTGCGTCCATGTGCAGAATTGAATTTAAACTGTGGTCACATTCAGGAAAATGCAACCACAATTTAAGCGCCGGCATCGGTGGTGATGTGGGGTTAGGAGGGTGGTGACACGGTGCTGGTGGGAAGCAGCCCTGTTAACGGAGGAGCATCCAGACCGTTTACAGGCGGTGGATGCAGCCACTGTGATCCAAAACATGAAAACCTACATCTGCCATTGCAACTATGCTGTGCAGACTGGGACTACCATAGATATGCATGCGTTCACATCCCCCCCTCCCCTCCATTTTATTGTAAGCAGCTGCAGTTTTGTGATTTCTCACAACAGTTGATACTTGACAGTTTTCAACAAAGCAGTCACCATTCTGTCGAGGAAATAAGATGGGCTGTTGCCTAGGCAGCCAAACTGGGCGCTGGCAGGGGGTGTGACGTGAAGCAGCTACTGAAGGAAGGGAGAGCAACCCCTTAGATACAATAAATAAGGGGGAAAAAGTAGCGCTAATACACCAATGAACAATTAAAAATATGCAAATTTAATAACATATAAAAACAATTGCAAATACACCTCAATGCAGTAGGGCAAGGATCCGTTCCTATGAATACCGCAAATAGTCCACATTTTAGGATGCATGTCAGCAAGAGATGGTGCTTTGGGGGTGATGGAGTGGGTAGACAAGTGGGCTGGTCATCGAACAATTACCCCATTGGAGTTACATGTGGCCTATTGGCGGTATTCATAGGAATGGATCCTTGACCCTACTGCAGTGGTTCCCAACCCTGTTCTTCAAGTACCCCAAACAGTGCATGTTTTCCAGGTCACCCAGCAGGTGCAATGATTATTCAGACACATTTTAAAAGATCCACAGGTGGAGCTAATTATGTTACTTGTGATTCTGTGTGGAGACCTGGAAAACGTGCACTGTTGGGGGTACTTGAGGACCAGGGTTGGGAACCACTGCCCTACTGCATTGAGGTGTATTTGCAATTGTTTCTATATGTTATTAAATTTGCATATTTTTAATCGTTCATTGGTGTATTAGCGCTACTTTTCCCTTTCACCATTCTGTCAAGGCGAGTGACACCACAAAGGCTGTTTATGATGTGAGCAAGTCACATTAACATCATACTAATGTGAAAAATCACAACTTCTCTTTACCATTCCTAACTACCTATCTATGGATGAGACTACAGCTCCAGGCCAGCACATAAAAATAGGTCCAAATCAGCTGCATAGCCTACCCCTTGGCCATCCATAGATTTCAATATAAAACTAGGGTACTTGTTTCCTAGCACGGCCACAATCGTATGGATCGTGTACCTTTAAGTTAAGGTACACGATCCATACGATGGACCCGATTTCCTTTGAAATCAGGTCCATTTGGCCGGCTAGGACAAAATATCGGGGGCATCGCGTCGGTCGGGACCATTAACAATGGTCCCGACGCGACCGACGCGATGCCCCCGATTTCCCCATAGGCTTCAATGTTAAAAAATATTTTAACATTGAAATCGTGTCGGGAAAGGTAAAATATCGGGGGCATCGCGTCGGTCGGGACCATTAACAATGGTCCCGACGCGATGCCCCCGATTTTTACATAGGCTTCAATGTTAAAATATTTTTTAACATTGAAATAGTGAGAAAATGTGAAAAATGTGAAATGGGCCAATATGACCCATTTCACATTATAGATGTCCCCGTCGTCACCCCACGATAGACGGCAACCCGAAGCGTGGCGAGCGCAGCGAGCCCGCGAGGGTCGGCGGTGCGCGTCCTCCGACCTTTTCATTCCCCTACTATCCACGTCGGCGTGGAGTTGAGAATAGAATAGTGTGGCGAGCGCAGCGAGCCACCGAGCCCGAAGCGTGGCGAGCGCAGCGAGCCCCGCGAGGGGACGCGTATAACTTCACAGGTATACGCGTCCCCTCGCGGGGCTCGCTGCGCTCGCCACGCTTCGGGCTCGGTGGCTCGCTGCGCTCGCCACACTATTCTATTCTCAACTCCACGCCGACGTGGATAGTAGGGGAATGAAAAGGTCGGAGGACGCGCACCGCCGCCCCTCGCGGGCTCGCTGCGCTCGCCACGCTTCGGGTTGGCGTCTATCGTGGGGTGGGGTGTACGCCGTTAAATTTGGGGGGGTTGGGAATATTTTACATTGAATCCAATGTAAAATCGGGTCCCAGGGACCCGATTTACATATCATTTAAAAAAAAAAATTGGGTCGAAAATCGGTCGGTCGCGTCGATCGCATCGCATGCGACCAAATCGCATGCGATGCGATCAACCCGATTTTTCCGACACGACCACCCCGATGTAAATCGGTGTGGCCGTGCTAGGAAACAAGTACCAAAACTAGTATTTATATTATACTCAGATTATTATGTTGTTGTTTTATCTGATTTTTACTTATTTAGGGAGGCACTGTCTACAGAAATACAAAATGACCAAAAATAGCCAGGATTGGGAAATGAGGGATTTTAGCATGCTTAATTTCCCAGATACTTCACTGATCATAGATATGATTTGCAGTTCAACTGTTCTGGTCAGCTATGGAATCCGCACTTGGATGTACAGTATGGAGGCCTTAAGATACAGTGTCTGTGTCTCTAAATGAATGATGAATAGATCTCATGCAGGCTAATTAAGGCTGAGTGTCATTAATACGCAATAATATTCCAAGCCTCAGATTGCAACACCATGGGTGAGATTTAATAGGATGAGAGATTCAGAAAGTGAGAGATTTGGTAAGAAATCTCCAGGTTTTTTAAAGCGGCAATCATTTACACTGCAAAATCACACTGGTTTTGCAGTGTAAATGATTGCTGCTTTAAAAAACCTGGAGATTTCTTACCAAATCTCTCACTTTCTAAATCTCATCCTATTAAATCTCACCCCATGTTGTAACACAGTAGTTTCCGCCCCAAGGCCACCACGACTGGGTTACCTTATTTGCAATTTCTTAGACTATGCCACATTAATAGTGGCACACACACTCGTGATGTCCAACTTAATGACAAGGTCACCGAGTTTATCTGCAGGCAAGAGAGAAAGCCTGCAAAAAATAAACAGGTGGATCTCCTTAAGGCAGGGTTGGGGAAGCTTAGGCCCGAGTGGCCCTATCACCCGACCCGGCGGCTTTGCCGGGAGTCAAGTACAGGGGAATTACCACGAGAGGTCGGTAGTTCTCGTGAGATTCCTCTTAATCAACAGCAGCCGGAGACTGTCAGTCCTAATCAGCAGCAGCCGCCTGAGCGTGGGACGGCTGCAGCAGGACAATTTCTAAGATAAATTTTTACATATGGCCCCGAAGGATTTTTTCCCAATACAAACGGCCCTTGGCACAAAAAAGATTCCCCACCCCTGCCTTAAGGGGAGTACTAAGAACCGTAAAAATGAGGATAGTGACACCATTGCATGGGTTGCTCACTCATACTCATGGGTTACTCCAATAAGAGTTGTACCAGCCCAAAAGCTAAAAACCTGTGGTCTTTGGTTACCACAGACCCAGAATTAAAAAGCCTTAAAAAGACCCAGCTTATGCCCAGCCATATGAGAGGCCCCATTATTCGTGGCCTAGTTGTCAAAACTGACATCACAGGTTTTAACAAGAATACATGTACTCTAAGGTGGGATGTTACAAATGCACAGTTGTGCCACCTGCAGATACTTAGGAGGGTATTCAATGTGTCGCGGCTATTTCTGACGGGCAAAATAGTGGCAGCTCCCTATACAATGCTGTCTTTTAGCGACAGCATTGAAGCGGGATCACGGCAGAATGAGCCCGAATTTAGAAGCTGTCGGGTCCGTTCTGCCGTTAACTGCTGTGGATTGTCGTGATCCACGGGCGTTTTCGCAGCCATGCCCCCTTTGCGCCGATCGGCAGGTGGGACATTGAATCCTGCCTGTCGTTCAGCTGTCGGGCTGACCGCAAATGGGCCAGGATCATGGCAGTCGGCAGGGATCAACAGCCGTGATCCTAGATTGAATACCCCCCTTAATTGTAGGTGACTAACTTCTGCATCCATTATCGGGAAAGCTAAATATGCCTAAGTGCACATCCATATATGGCTTTACTTGCTGTTTTGCACATATGGGCTACACTATGTGGGCAAGACAGCAAGGCAGTTTAAAGAGCGCATGGCCCAACACAGGGCAACTATACCCTTAAAACTGACTACAGGCACAAGCAAGCAAGCCATGCTGCATTACTGTATGATGGATTAGGGAGAAAGCTTCTCCAAATAGAAAGTACGGTAGGTGGATACATACCTTAACCCTTTGAGTGTGAACATCTCTGTGAGAGATGTTTAGGTACTCTTTACCTAGCACAGCGCCCAACGCGTCCCCTCGCGGGCTTCACAGGTGTCCGCGTCGCCACGGACACCTGTGAAGCCCGCGAGGGGACGCGTCTAGCTGTGAAGGTATCCGCGTCCGCTCGCCACGCTTCGGGCTCGGTGGCTCGCTACGCTCGCCACACTATTCTATTCTCAACTCCACGCCGACGTGGATAGTGGGGGTATGAAAAGGTCGGAGGACGCGTACCGCCGCCCCTCGCGGGCTCGCTGCGCTCGCCACGCTTCGGGTTCACGTTGATCGTGGGGTGGCGTAAAAAATGGGGGGGGACATTTCTGAGTTCAGGGTAAGTATTTGGGCTCTAAGGCCCATTTAACATTGTTTCCTATGCTAAAATCGGGTCCATTCAGCCATTTAACCTGAAAATCGTGTCCATCGGGTCTTTTAACATTAATTCCTATGGCAAATCGTGGGCATCGCGTCGCGGCCATCGTGTGCACATTTATAGCCGGCCGCGACGCGACCGACACGATGTCCATGTTTAACATGGTTTTCAATGGGAAATCGTGGACATCGCGTCGCGTGCGGGCACCTTTAGCCCGCATACGACGCGACCGACACGATTTTTTACCTCACGATGCCCACGATCAAGATCGTGGGCGCCGTGCTAGGTAAAGAGTACCGATGTTTAAAATATCCACTAAAAATTCCTGCGTCGCTTACATTTGTTATATAAATTCAAATAAAAAATGTGTAAAAACAGATTGTATTTCCTATATAAGGTAAACATTACAGGTCATTATGATGAATAAAAATGTTTGCTTTGAAATTTTTACACCTATTTTGACATTTTCACTTGGCACTCAAAGGGTTAAATATCATCAATCCGAGAGGTCTCATTGAATCCTTTTCAACTTTTTGCAATATGTTATACCCCTTTTACACCAAAATCCCTGGTCGGACCCAGCTTCATACCCCGTTTACACAGCACTGTGACCCTGGTCAGACCCAGGTCTTCGCCGTTTACACTGAACCTGGGTCAGCCCTGCTTTTCCCTATGGATGACATTAAAAAATGTCCATTTTAGGATTGATAAACTGCCAGTCAACATTCCCTCATTGATTTAAAATAAAAAGGAAAGACATGACTAGTTAGAATTGAAAAATGTTGGTTTGTTTATTTTATAAAATATTTTTCAAAAAGTTTTATTCAGTGCTCAAGCACACATAGCAGTATTAAAGTGCAGCATCACCCATGTGCTCTCCCCAGCCCCTTCCCTTGCAGCAGCAGACCGAATCTCCAGTGTGCTCCCCCCAGTTTCCTCCCCCCCAAAAAATCTATAAATTATACTGCATCCAATTATGATTTCTGTGTGCACTGCCCGTATCCTTCCTGGCTGCTGTCTTTTGTTACTGCAGCACACTGTGGAAAGGCGTCCAGCACTTCTGATATCCTTTCAGCACTCGGGATTTCCCAACCTGGGTTGGGACAATTTACACCACCCACGACCCAGGTCCAACCAGTGTTCAACCCTGGTCAGGACCTGGGTAGGAGACCAGTGTTACTGGACCTGGGTTGGCCCCTTTTACACCAACGCTGACCTGGGTCGAACCTGGGTTATGCCTTGGTGTAAAAGGGGTATTATTTAGTTGTTGACTTATTGTGAATAGCATGTAGCAGCAGAGATGCAGAGTGCCATGTTAATATATTAATTGCATAATATGTATTATATTGAATCATCAGAATTATATTTACAATTTTATTATATAAATGTTCACTATATATAAATTATTGCACAGTGAGGTTATCTGTCCACATGTAATTACTGTTGGTGTTTTATATTTCACTAATATATATATATATATATATATATATAGATATAGATATATACATACATCCTCATGATGTGAACAAATGTAATTTATGTATATATATATATATATTATACATGGCTTAGGTTGATGTAATATTTGATATAATCAAATATAGTGTGTGTGTGTGTGTGTCTCTGTCTTTAACACATAGTACTTATATTGACTGGTAGGCTGCTAAAGCCAAGGCTGCTCTCAGATTCTAAGTGATCAGTTCAAAGTGATATTACAATATTTACATCAAATCTGGAGTTATACAGGAGTTAAACATAAGGAAAACATAAGGAGACCAATGGAGACTAATCTGTCAGCCAACTCTTCTTCTATGGACTGCATTCATCTACCTAATTACTCTGTAGTGTATGCCCTTCTGACTATATCATCCACGCATCTGGACCACCGTGCTCCATTATTGCTACAAATATCATCTGCTACTCCCTGAAAAATGTGAAATCTAATTCCATTACTTTTTATTGAACTTACCACTGTCTTAATACCGCCTTTTATGCCACTGTATTATTCTCTTACATTTTCCTCCTGTTACCTCCACACCGCATGCTGCACCTCTACTATGCGCAGCCTGCCAGCAGCAACCTACACTGTGTGCCTCACTCAGATGGCTGCATGGATGGTTTCTCCATTGGCAGGTTGCACCACATATTGATATGTTCATGTGTGGCGGGCATTCCTGGCCTTGGTCCTCGGGGGGCACTGGCGGTGGGCCACAGTGCAGGGCTGTTAGGGCTCAAGGGTGCAGGTGGAGGAGCAGAGGACTACTCTGCCCATTCTCTCTACCTGCTGCCTTATGTCCTGAACATCCCTGCCATGCTCACTTCTGCCTTCAGGTCTCCTTACCTAGTGTTCCCGCTAGGCTGTTTTAGCGGGGTGCAGCACCCTGCCCGATTTTTAAAGGGCAAAATGCGCCCTGCCCCTCTAGCAGCGCCCCGCTAAAACAGCCTGGTGCCTGCCCGACTGCTTGCACAGGGAAGCCCAGCGCCGCCTTAGACGGCGATGCGCGTCGCTTTCACAGCATCATGGCACCTTGGCCCCTGTAGTGACGGCATATTCGGCGGGGCCGGGCCCGCCCCCTGTAGTGATGTCGGCGGCCGGGCCCGCCCCCTTTAGTGACATCGGCGCCCCGGCGCGCCCACTTTAGTGACGTCGGTGGCCCGGCTCACCCACTTTAGAGACGTCGGTGGGCCCGGACCGCTCCCCCGGCGCCCTGCCTAGACTGTAGGCTCCTTGGAGCAGGGCCCTCTTCCCTCCTGTCCTCACAGCACTCTTCTTGCATTTCAATTACAACTCTCTTACTCACCTACCATCTATACCTGCATCTCTTCTCATTCACTTCAGCTGTATTGTGTACCAAGAATTGTACTGTTAATTGCGCTCTGTTTTTGTTCTTCTGTTGCTGTTATGTCAAATTAAGTCTTGTTCTGTGTACCCTGTACTGTTCTACTGGCTGCCTGTGCTGCTAGCCAAATATGTACCCCGTGTCACCCCCGTAGTGTCCTATATCTGTACCGTTTTTACCTGCTACCGATCTGGCTGGTGCAATCACTAAGTGGCGCCGCTGAATGGCTGCCTCGGTGCTGTACAGCTCAGTAAATATGTTCCCCATGTCCGTGTCGCTCAATAAAGTACATCTAGTATATATCTGTACATGTCCTATATCTATACTGTTATTGGCTACCTATCTGGCTGGTGGAATCACCATGTGGCGCAGCTGAATGTCTGCCTGGATGCTGCACAGCTCAGTAATTATATGTTCCCCATGTCTGTGTCCCTCATTAGAGTTCATCTAGTATATATCTGTACGTGTCCTATATCTGTACTGTTTTACTTGTCTACCTATCTGGCTGGTGCAATCACCATGTGGCGCCGCTGAATGTCTGCCTGGGTACTGCACAGCTCAGTAAATATATGTTCCCCATGTCCGTGTCCCTCATTAGTATGCGTCTAGTGCATATCTGTATGCGTGATGTATATCTGTACTGCCCTTGTTGCTTGTTCCTTGTACTGATAACTCTTTGTATTACAGAATGTGCATTGCTATTTTTAATGTCTGTAAAGCGCCTTGAGTTCTGTTGGAGAAAACGCGCTATATAAATAAAACTTACTTACATAGTGATTGATTCAAAGCTTTATGCAATAGCTCCATCTATTGGAGCCTTTTGAGAATGTCTCTCAAATCACAAATATAATAATTGCACTTCTTAATTTTTCTTGTTGCTATTTAGGATTCTGCTGTTATGTATATTTTGGTGCCCACACCATGTGTTCTATACTAGACTGCATCGCATTTAGTCCAATTTGCATGCGATGCACTACAACAGCATGTGATTTGGACTAGATGCGATGCAATCTAGTACAGAAAGTACGGGCTGCACCTACTTTTTTGACTTGCGATATGCGATGCGCTGGAGCCAAAAGAAAAATGGTGTGATTTACTTGTGATTCGTTTTGAACTGCTTTGTTGTATTCAAAAGACCCGGAGTGACGTTTCTATTGTTATACTACTGATGCTGGTATCCCGACTACCACCAGATTTGTGCCAGATTGGTGTCACCAGTGAGGTTGCCAGTGCTTGAATCCCAACTGTTGCCATCCTCAACGTATATGGGGAGTGCTAGAGAATGAGATATAAAAAAATGAGATATAGGGTGAGATTTAATAGGATGAGTTTCAGAAAGTGAGAGATTTGGTGAGAAATCTCCAGGGCGAAATGTAATAGGGTGCGTTTTTTTAGACTAAAAAAAAATCGCACCAAATCGCACCTTTAAAAATCGCGTTTTTTGCCGCGAATTCGCATATGTAATGAGATGCGAATTAGCGGCAAAAAATGCGATTTGCCGCGATTTCCAGTCATGAAAATGTGCGCATTTTCAGTCATGAAAATGTGCGCATTTTCATATATGCGATTTTGGGTAAAAAAATAAAATAAAAAAAAAAACGGCGTGGGGTCCCCCCTCCAGAGCATAACCAGCCCCGGGCTGAACAAGTTGGGGTTCCGTGCATTTTATAAAACCAGCACCAGGCTCAAGGGCCGGTCCTGGTTCCCAAAATACGGGGGACAAAATGACTAGGGGTCCCCCGTATTTCAAGAACCAGCACCGGGCCCAACCAGCCAGCAGGGTAATGCCACAGCCGGGGGGAGACTTTTTATACAAGTCCCCCCGGCCAAAGCATTTAGCCCTCTGACCGGTCAGCATGGGCAGGGGTCCTGGGGGAGTGGGGACCCCCCCAAAGAAGGGGTCCCCCCCCCTCCAGAACTTACCAGCCCATGCTGAAGCCCGGGGCTGTCCTCGATGCCCCTGGGCGGTGGGCATCGAGCTGATATTTGGTGTAAAAAAATAGATAAACTATTGTTTTTTACTGTGGCACTACAAGTGCCAGCAAGCCTCCCCAGCAAGCTGGGACTTGGAGAACCACAAGTCCCAGCCTGCTGGGCATTAAAGGGCCCGCTGGCACTTGTAGTTCCACAGTTAAAAAAATAGTGCACAAAACACACTGACACACATTTTAAATAAAACTTTAATACACACATTACACACATACTAATACTTACCTATCTTCTTCCCGTAGGTAGCCCTGGTCCTGATGTCCTCCGGTCCTGTGTCGGCGTTCCTCTTCATGTCGACGTCCTTCTTGAAGTCGACGTCCCTGTCGGCGATGGCGTCCGGTGTCCGGGTCCGACGAAATCCATGGAGGAAGCTGTGGAAGGAAACCATACTCACCTGTCCCAGCGCGACGTAGTCCAGGTAAGGGTCTTGGAAAAAAAACAAACCGACACCCGAATCCAAGCGGACACGACGGAGACGCACGTGTGTTTGTTTACATCGTGCGGCTCCGCCTCCCGAATGCCGCTATTGGCCGCCTTGCGGCCTAGCGGCTCCTGATTGGCCGCTAGGCCGCAAGGCGGCCAATAGCGGCATTCGGGAGGCGGAGCCGCACGATGTAAACACCGTGCGTCTCCGTCGTGTCCGCTTGGATTCGGGTGTCGGTTTGTTTTTTTTCCAAGACCCTTACCTGGACTACGTCGCGCTGGGACAGGTGAGTATGGTTTCCTTCCACAGCTTCCTCCATGGATTTCGTCGGAACCGGACACCGGACGCCATCGCCGACAGGGACGTCGACTTCAAGAAGGACGTCGACATGAAGAGGAACGCCGACACAGGACCGGAGGACATCAGGACCAGGGCTACCTACGGGAAGAAGATAGGTAAGTATTAGTATGTGTGTAATGTGTGTATTAAAGTTTTATTTAAAATGTGTGTCAGTGTGTTTTGTGCACTATTTTTTTAACTGTGGAACTACAAGTGCCAGCGGGCCCTTTAATGCCCAGCAGGCTGGGACTTGTGGTTCTCCAAGTTCCCAGCTTGCTGGGGAGGCTTGCTGGCACTTGTAGTGGCACAGTAAAAAACAATAGTTGATCTATTATTTTACACCATTAATCAGCTCGATGCCCACAGCCCAGGGGCATCGAGGACAGCCCCGGGCTTCAGCATGGGCTGGTAAGTTCTGGAGGGGGGGGACCCCTTCTTTGGGGGGGTCCCCACTCCCCCAGGACCCCTGCCCATGCTGACCGGTCAGAGGGCTGAATGCTTTGGCCGGGGGGACTTGTATAAAAAGTCTCCCCCTGGCTGTGGCATTACCCTGCTGGCTGGTTGTGTCCGGTGCTGGTTCTTAAAATACGGGGGACCCCTAGTCATTTTGTCCCCCGTATTTTGGGAACCAGCGCCGGACCTTGAGCCTGGTGCTGGTTTTATAAAATCCAGGGAACCCCAACTTGATTGTTCCTTGGATTTTATTATACCAGCACCGGCTTTTTAAGCCCGGGGCTGGTTATGCTTAGGAGGGGGGACCGCACGACGTTTTTTTTTTTTTTTTTTGTTTTAACTATTTTTTTACAACAGAACCATGCACAGATCTCAATGATCTGTGCATGTTTCTGATAAAAGCACCAGGCAGAACCTGGTCTATTTTTTTTGCGATTTTTAGTAAGCTTTACTAAAAATCGCAACCCATTAAATATGCGACTTCTATCCTTTTTAATGGGAAAACATCTGGATGCGATTTTTAGTCTAACTAAAAATCGCACCTTTAAAAAATGCGATTTTTCCCGCAAATCGCACCCTATAAAATATGCGATTTTCGGGAAATGCCCGAAAACGGCATATTTTACGGGAAAAATCGCAAAAAAAAAAAAAAACGCCTCCCATTACATTTCGCCCCCAGTTTTTTTAAAGCGGCAATCATCTACACTTCTAAATCACACTGGTTTTGCTGTGTAAATGATTGCCGCTTTAAAAAAACTGGAGATTTCTCACCAAATCTCTCACTTTCTGAAACTCTCATCCTATTAAATCTCACCCCTATTCTACTAGCTATTTAATGTGTAATTAAAATGTGGGTTTTATGTAAGGAAGTTATGTGTAATGGCTTGGGCAATGTACAATAATATCCATCTGTAACTTTACAGCATAATAATGGTTTCAGTTTTTTTGTAATATTTTCTATACAGGGAGTAACTTCAAAATGGAGAGTGACATAAAATGGAGATGTTGTCCATAGCAACCATTATCCTCTAGCCATCAGTTTATAGGGGTATGGGTCCTTAGGTCAACCACTGAAGGTGGAAATGGCTTAGGTTGAGACATGAAATAGGTCGGAAGGTCAACACAAGCATCAGGTCCACAATGTCAAGGTTGACAGTCAAAAGGTTGACGTGAGTTTCAGGGTTTATTTTGTCCCCAATGTCGACACGGACACCATCAAAGTGTACCACGTTGCCATGCTTCAGGCACACTATTCTATTCTCCCTCCACGCCCTAGTGAATGGTAAGGCATGAAATGTCGACCTTTTGACTGTAAAGCTTGCCATTGTCGACCTATATCATGTGTCGATCTTAAATCCCTGTACACACGGGGCGATATATCGCTCACGCTGAGCGATATATCGCTCGGTGTCCCATTTGCATCAGCGAACAGAGATGGTCGCTGATGAAAAAGAAACTGCCGGGGGAGCCCGGCAGTAGAAATCAGCTGGTCGCAGGCGCAAGCTCCTGCGACCAGCAATCACTACGGGCAGAAAACGGGAGCAAGAACCCGGCGATTTATCGCCGATGCACACTCCCATCGCTGGCAATATGGTCATTCAGTAACCATATTTCCAGCAATATTTGTTATAATCGCCCCCGTGTGTGCGCACCATACGAATACTTCCCGACATAACACTCTCCAGGAGGGAAACCAGGTTCTGTTTGTGGACTTTCCTCTTAATTTATGATTGCCATCACCTGTGCTGAAACATCTTTCTTGCCCATTACCTGCTTAAAACAGGTGATGGCAGTCATACAGTACATTAAAGGTGCATACACACGGATAGATTTGGCCAACAATTCAATCTTGTTAACGATTTCCTCTGAACCTCCTGCACAAATGATTTGGTGACAAATGATGAACGATTGAGCAAACAATTACACATGAAAGATTGATCTTTAACGATGGTGTAGGGAGAGGGAGCCAGTCAATTAGCCTTACCAAATCGTTCATCGTGAAACGATTGGAACACATCGCTAACGATTGGTCGCTGATCTTTCTGCATGCAGGAAAGATCAGCGACCTCTACCAATGACCATTGGGTACGCTCATCATCCGATATATCGTTCATACACATGGAAAGATTTGAGGGATTGGTCGTTTCAATCAGTCAGGAATGCCCAGATCTTTTGCCAAATCTATGCATGTGTACGCACCTTAAGGGAGAAGTCCACGAACAGAGCATTTTGTCCCTCCTGGAGAGGGTCATGTTGGGAGGTATGCCGTAAGAATGTCAACCTAATATGGGTTGACATAATGACCATATACGGTTTATAGATGACTGGTTACTATAGTAAACTCTGCTTTATCTCCCCCAAAGGTATACCTGCTATCCCTTATATAATGGGTGCACATATGGGTAGGGCAATAGGCAGCGCACGTCCTCCAAATAGAGCTGATGGAATGCTGCGCAGCGCAGGCAGCAGCAGTACAGAGAGAGACACTTCGCCCAAACTGCAGAAAACTACACCGAACGAACTAGCCCCGCTTCCTTGTACGAAGCGGCTCTGCCCGACGCCTGCGCACACACTACATTGGGTTAAAACACGACATTGTCACTACCGGTAGTAGCGACTTGAAATTCAGAAAACTTCTGTATCTGTACAGCTGCATTGTTAGCCGACCCTTTATGTACTAACTACAACAAAACGGGTCCGGATGCGGCGCTAGTACGACGCTAGCTAGACTAGAGCGGCCATTGCCGTCGCTGTAACCAATGGGACGGTGACATTTCCCGGAAAAGGCGGAGACATGGGTTTGCCATGTGTGGTTGGCATTGTGTGTGTTGCTAGTTTTGCGACTTGCCAACCAAGATGGCGGTGGAGGATCTGACCGCGTTGGAAAGATGTCTGGGGCTGAAGGCAGGGAAATACAGCAGCCGGGCACACGGTAGCAGTCAGGTGAGAGGGTGTATGATAGGGACGAGCAACTAGAGTAAAAAAAAAAAAAGTCTGGTCCACGATGCAGCATAGATCGTGCGCCCTGATGAGCAGCCTGTCATTTGGTTGCAATGACTAATGGCTGAAAACCACCCTTTCGGCGGAAATCTGCTGAGCGAGGGTGACCTGTATCCAAGCATAATAGCCATGTCCCGGCGGCATCGGTCAACCGGCATATGTTCACTTCTGTATTATTACATGTGGTGCGATGTCCCAAGCGAGAGATAAGCTGGGCACACAATGGAGCCACGTACATTTGGAGCCACGTAGTATTTGATAAAGGACCGAACGATGCTCTGTCCTTTATAAACAGGGTGGCAGCACACGTCAGCGGCCGCAGGAGCGTGCAATCACCCATACACACTGAGCAATTATTATTACCAGTTATGTATACAGGGACAGTGTAATATTGGCCATACACTACTGCGATGTATCCCAGCAGCGTATGGCCATCGAGCCGCCTAGTATACATTGCATGCGGTTCTTTCACATACAATGTATTCCATGCAACCCTGTCCCCCACCACTGGGAGGGGGGACCGAGTCGGAGGTTGCATGGGCAGCAGGTCTGACCTCCGGCTCAGGTCTGATGTGCACTGGACTGCACATCAGACAGAATTGGATATCAAACAAATCCGATTTGAGCCAATTTCTCAGCCCGATTGGCCCAAATCAGACTACAGTATATCATAGATGCCTACCCTCCTGCATTCTGCAGGAGACTCCCTGAAATAACAGCAATCTCCCTCATTAGTCTAGAAATCTCCCTCATTTCACCTAGCCCACATTACACTGTTACATTTTTGGGGATAAAAGGAATGAGAGAGATACATTTACATTGAATCATCAGCGCCATTTCCCAGCACTTTACCAAGTATAGTACTGTATCTCTTAATTACTGCTTTGGGGCTCATCTACAGTTGGATCTAAGTAATTTTAAAAGATTCCTCTCAGATGTAGCAGTACACACCAACGATTCTAGGTACCACGTTCACAAGCTCTTTTCACAATCTCTCCATATATGGAACTAGCCACGCCCTTTGGGTGGAGCGTGACACACCCCCTCACTGGCAGCAAAATTCTGCTACCAACTATAATCTCCCTGAAACGAGGTTTCAAAAGTAGGCAAGTATGCTGTATATGCACTCCTTACAGCTTCTCGGCACCATAGGCAAAACTTCAACCTTCTCCCCCCACCACCTAAACTGCCACCAATACCAGATGTCTATCTGATGGGCAGATTTAATACTGCTTATGAACACTTATCTCTGTTACAATAAATAATCGGTACTTATGTAATATCTGGGCTCCCGTTTTTCTTATGAGACCGCGTCCCCTCCCCTCGCCTTCGGGCACGGTGGCTCGCTGCGCTCGCCACACTATATAAAATCAACTCCATGCGTAGTTGGATAGTAGGGGTATGAAAAAATGGGGTGCATTTAACATGGGAGCCCAGATAATACATAAGTACCAAATAATCTCACAAAAGATAATGGGTGTCATTTAGGTGTTTTTGCAGCAGCTATCACAGAAATGATATCGCTGTATGGTAATGTAGTAGGAGGCATCTACACGCAGACACCTTGCTCTAGTAGTGGTCCGAGCTGCATCCTATGACACAGCACTGGATTAAAGCACCCACCATTCGGCAGCTTGTGGCACCCATGGTGCCTCTCAAGTCACTCATTGCAGAGGACAGGAAATCTCCATCCTATGATGGCGATCCCTGGCCTCTTCTCATCCCCTAAATAGCACCAATCACAACGCCAGCCTGCGTCCTATGCCGCAGGACCCATTCACACACGTGCAGAATACCCCCCAAAAAATGTACTTGAATGACCCCCAGTGTGCTGACTTAGTTGGAACTTCAGATTGCTGCAATGCTGAAGGTGCTCTAAACACTCTAGTCCATGGGTCTTCAAACTGTGGCCCTCCAGATGTTGTAAAACTACAAATCCCAGCATGCCTTGCCACAGTTTTAACACTCCCTTATAGCAAAACTGTGGCAAGGCATGCTGGGATTTGTAGTTTCACAACATCTGAAGGGCCACAGTTTGAAGACCCATGCGCCTAGTCCATGCATGTCCAAACTATGGCCCTCCAGCTGTTGTGAAACTACAAGTCCCATCATGCTATTAGGGAATGCTGGAAGTATGGGGGGCAGAGGATTATGTTTTACCCAAAGAGTGTGTCTAGCTCCATCTACTGTACGGATGTATCCATTGACACTCAGGGAGGTGTCCTGCAGTAGCAGGTTAAACTAAAATCAAATTCAATGGGTCTGTTTCAGAGAGGTACTAATGTAATGCAAATGAAAGTGTGCTTTTCTGCACAAAACACAATTGCAGATATCGGCATTAATTTGCAATAAAAGCTAGCTTATAAATAAATGTCAGTCCCTGCAAATACTTACCTGAAATGCAGTACGCAATGCATGTTTATTATTGTTTATATAGAATCATGCTTGTTGTAAATGAAGTTAGCCCAGGGTAGAATTAAATTAGCCCAGTTTGGTCAATGAATTTAAAACAGGGTTTTATTTATGCCAATGTCTGATCGTGACCCAAGGAGGTGCCAGCAGATACTTTTTGGCCTGTTTTATGACTCTAGGATATCCAGAGTGACTTCAGTTTATCCTTTAATGTTACACATTTTATTTATCCACATGTAAAATAATAATACTAATAATATATTTTTAGTGTATTTCTGTGGGCAGACATCTTGAGATTGGGCCATTTTCTTGGCCATTCAGTTTTGGTAACATGTTTGCCGAAGCTAGACAGATGTCTGACAGGCTGGATATTCTGAAGCCTAGGGCTCCATATGTATAACAATAACTGTACTTTGTCAGCATATTTTGCAGGGGACAAATATAGTAAATAAAATTCAAACACGATCTTGTCTCACCTATTCTTAAAAAACCCAACCTTGACCCTTCCTCAACCTCTAGCTACCGCCATATCTCTCTTGACTTGAGCAGCTGTATACAGCCATCTCACCAGCTAATGCCATTCTGCAGTCTGGCTTTCACCCACTCCACTAAAACTGGTCTGGTCACAGTCACCAATGACCTGCTCTCCACCAAGGCCAGGGGCCACTTCTCACTACTTATTCTACTGGATCTTTCTGCTGCTTTTGACACTGTAGATTATCCTCTACTCCTCCAGACTATTGGCCTCTCAGGCATTGCTTCTGCCTGGTGTCTGCCTCTGGCTCCACCTCACTCCCTTCCATCTTCCCTGTCGGGGTCCCTAGGGTTTTGTCCTAGGCCCCCTTCTAGTCTCACTGTAACCTCTTCATTGGGTTTGCTCATAAGCTCATTTGGCAGTCAATACCACCTCTATGCCGATGACACATCCTCCTCTACCCTTCTGTCCTCTCGAGTATCCAGCTGCCTCTCTGCCATCTCCTCCTGGATGTCTGATCTTTCCGTCATCAAAAATCTACACTCTCCCCCCCCAATATCTCCTCTCGAGTATCCAGCTGCCTCTCTGCCATCTCCTCCTGGATGTCTGATCTTTCCGTCATCAAAAATCTCCACTCTCCCCCCAATATCTCCTTTGCCACCCATGTCCAATCCCTGGCTCAGTCCTGTCTGTACCAGCTACACAACATTGCTCACATCAGGCCACTTCTCTCCCATAGTGCGACTTAATTTATCATTGACTTACTAGTCATTTCACAGCTCGACAACTGCTACGTTCTCCTCACTGGCCTCTCACGCTGCCAGCTCGCTCCCCTCCAGTCTGTCCTAAACTCTGCAGCCAGACTTATTGTGCTCACTCCACTTGCCAGGTGCCTTCATGAATATTTACACTGGCTCCCATTCCCTTACAGAATCCCCTTCAAACTACTCACCCTCACATACAAGGCGATTTGTAATTCCACTGCTCCCTACATCTCCAACCTATTTTTCCTACACACTACCTCCCACTCCGGTTAGCCAATGACCATTGTCTCTACCCTGGTCATTGCATCCCATGCGCATATACAAGATTTTGACCAGGCTGCACCCCTTCACTGGCATGAGCTCCATCATTTTATTAGACACTCCCCAACCTTTCAATGTTACAAACGTTCACTGAAAACCCACTTGCTCATCAAAGCATACAGATGGAGCCAGGCTTGTTTATCCCGCGGGCACCCCATAGCTTTGCGTGAGACACTTGTACGCCCCATTCGCAGCACTGTCTCAGCAAATGGCGTGCAGAGACGGAAAGCTATGGCATGCCCGTTTTATAAACAAGCATGGCACCATCTGTACCCTTCCGCATAGCCTAGTACTGAGGCCACTCTCCCTACCTGCTGCCTCTTGTCTTGGCCATCCCTGCCATACTCACTTCTTGCCTTCAGGCCTCCTTGCTGTTTGTCTCCCCCTCCACCTAGACTAGGGGTGGGCAACAAGCGGCCCTCCAGATGTTGATGAACTACACATCCCAGCATGCCTTTTATTCGTTTTGCTATTTGGCGATGCTGAAACTGATGCAAGGCATGCTGGGATATGTAGTTCATCAACATCTGGAGGGCCGCTTGTTGCCCATCCCTGCTCTAGACTGTAAGATCCTTGGAGCAGGGCCCTCTTCCCTCCTGTTCTCACAGCCCTTTTGTCTTGCACGTCAATTACAGCTCTCTTAGTCACCTACCATCTATTACAGCATCTCTTCTCACTTGTGTTTATTCTTCTCTAACAATGTCATTCTGTCCCAGATATCACGCAGACTACTCCTCTGCTTTCCTACATCTCAGCTGTATTGTGTACTAAATATTGTGCTGCTAGTTGTTACCTGTGCTCTGCTTTAGTTCTTCAGTTACTGTTATGCTTAGTCCTGTGTACCCGGTATTGTTCTAATTTGTGCTATATGTACTGCGCTGTGAACTCCTTGTGGCACATTATAAATTATAAATAAAATGTAATAATAATAAGAGGGTGCTGCTTCCAAAATATAGTAGTACTTAGGGCAAAATGTGAATCAAAGGATCGGGATTTTGTAAGACTTGATGATTTTTCGAAACAGCCATCATTCACACGGCCAAACCAGGTTGGTTGTAACTGATCGCTGCTTTACATAAAAGTCCGGACTCTTATAAAATCCTGAACCTCTGGCAACTTGGAGGGTATATCATTTTGCCCCTGAGGCAAGTTCCACATCATACATATTGTAGATGGATAGCAATGCAAAAGTGCTTAGAAGGGCTATACCATACACACAGCCGTGTTGGTTTGGTGAGAAAATTATTAAAAATATCATTGCACTCCCATTTATCACTGGCCATTAATAAAAGCCAGTTTCAATGACTAAACCACCTTTAACATTCTAATCCTTACTCCTTTATGTTTATACTTTGTATACAGATTCCTGTACTCCAACCCAATAGAGGACCAAGTTTGTCAGGCCTTGCCACTATCGCTTCACATTTAGTTACTGAAGCCAAAAAACATGAACTTCTTGGTGCTTCTGTAGAAGAGAAAGCAGTTGTGCAGCAATGGCTGGAATACCGCGTTACACACATAGACAGATCAGCCAATAAGGAAGATATCCGGAACATACTGAAGGTCAGTGATTATGTTTATACATGTTAATAGGATTTGTTTGATAGCTGTTTTAATAATATTTCCAATGATGTTTACACATAGATCCTGGCCAGCTTTCACAACTGAGATTGGAAAAATAGGGTTGTGTGGGTCGGCAATTCTTCCACATTGTGTGCAGGCAGGGCCACCGACAGGGGGATGCCCTGGGTACACCTGTCCCGGGCCCCAGCCTCTGGAGGCGCTGTGCCCCCGGACTGTAGGTCAGTCCTGGGTCCCAACATTCCTGGGTCCCAACATTTCTAGTGGCGGCCCTGCCTGATTTTTAAAGGGCAAAATGCACCCTGCCTGATTTTTAAAGGGCAAAATGCGCCCTGCCCCTCTCGCAGCGCCCCGCTAAAACAGCCTCACGGGGAAGCCCAGCGTCGCCGTAGACAGCGATCCCCGGCGCTTCCCCAGCAGCATAGTGGCTTCGGAGGGGCCGGTCCCACCCCCTTTGCCGACGGCCCGGGCACGCCCCTTTGATGACGCTGGCGGCCCGGGCACGCCCCTTTGATGACGCCGGCAGCCCGGGCACGCCTATTTGATGACGCCGGCGGCCTAGGACTGCCCCCAGCTGTGGCCCGGTCCGCCCCCCGACGCCCTGCCCGGTCTCCATCCTAGAGTGAACACTACCAATATTCATTTCCCTTATTAGCCCTCCCCAGGGGCTGAGCACAGATTTCAGGTGACATATACTGTGTCAAAGATCTTTACAGGTTATTACCTATATTCTGTGTGTGACTGCATCTGCATACGAAAATGCTACTTTAAGGGATGTACACACAGGGCAATTCTGACTATATCATCAAAATAGCCTTGAATGTTAGCCAGAATCTCCCCCTGTGTATACAGCGGGGGAAGGGATGGCAATGCGCGTCGCTATCGCCCACTCAAATAGACTGTGCTGGCAAGGCTTTTTTCAATAAACCACCTGTCACAGTGTATTTGGCTGCGGAGGGCAGGATGTGGTTGGCCATCTTATCTGACAGCTAACTACATCTTGATTGGGACTCGGCTTAGAGAAAATCGCAGAGTCCCATGTATACGCCCCCTTTTTTACTAGAAAACACTGTAACATAGCATTTTGTATGCAAATACAGCCACATACACAGTCGGTCCATAAATATTGGGACATTGACACAGATCTCATATTTTGGGCTCTATACACCCCCACAATGGATTTGTAATGAACCAAACAAGATGTGCTTTAACTGCAGACTTTCAGCTTTAATTTGAGGGTATTTACATCCTTATCAGGTGACCAGGAATTACAACGGATTCTATATTTAGTGCTAGGGACCTGCTCGAAAGAGGTGACCTTAATATCTTTGGCCAAATGTATGCTAACAACCTAGTAAATAAAATATAAGGTACATGTTTCCTAGCACGGCGCCCACTATGTTAATTGCGTAGAGGGCTATTCTGCGTTAAAAAATCGGATTGCATCGCATGCCATTTTTAGTGGAATGCGATGCAATGCGATTTTTTTAGTTTATTTATTCACTGCTCTTATGTCCCCAGGGCCATTTCATCGCATGGCATCGCACCTCCCGCAAAATCGCATGCATTTTTTTTGGGGTGCTATGCCATGACATTAGGTATACAATAATAGGATCGTATGTCCCAAAAATAGGTTTAATGCACTCCCCACTATCCATGCCACCCCCGAAGCGTGGCAAGCAACGGCGGAACGCGTCCTCCAACTTTTTCATTACCCCACTATCCACATCGGCGTGGAGTTGATTTTATATAGTGTGGTGAGCGCAGAGACCCACCAAGCCCGAAACGTGGCGAGCAGACACGGAATACATGTAAAGTAATCCGGGTCCCCTCGCTTTGGACTCGGTGGCTTGCTGCGCTCGCCACACTAATCAACTCCACGCCGACGTGGATAGTGGAGTAATGAAAAAGTCGGAGGACGAGTTCCGCCGCCGCTCGCCACGTTCGGGGTGGCGTGGATAGTGGGGGGTGCGTTAAACCTATTTTTGGGACATACAATTTAATGTCATGGCATCGCACACCCTATAAAATCGCATGCGATTTTGCGGGACATGCGATGCCATGCAATATATAGTGGGGTGCAATGGCCATAGAAAAAATGACATTTAAGAAAAAAAGAAAAACCTCATATCGCATGCCGCTATAACGGCCCATGCGATGCGATTTCCCTACAGTGCCGTGCTAGGAAACAAAGTACCAAATATAAAAAGGAATATATATAAACAGTTATGAGTGCATAGTGAACATGCAAACTCCCTCTGTTTTGCATGTACAGGTTGAGTATCCCGTATCCAAAATGCTCGGGACCAGGAGAATTTTGGATAACGGATTATTCCGTATTTCGGAATATTTTAATATTTCAATTATGTATCTTGCATGTATGCTGTATAAACACATAATATACACACAAATATATTTTATTACCACATAAAATACACACAAATATATTTTAATTGTTCAAAAAACAAGGTTTCAAAACGTGAAACAAAATGTGTGTACTATCTCAGCACTGAATTTGAATGCCAAGCAATCATTGTCTTGCACATATATAGTGCCAGTTACATATCATGTCCCCAGTGATGCTGTTACAAATGTCCCCAGTGAGTTTTTAGCAAAAAAAATTTTTTTTTTCACTTTCTGGAATGTCCGTATTTCGGAATAATTCGGATAACGGATACTCGGATACGGGATACTCGACCTGTACTTACATAGACTCTAATAAGCGAAAATCTAAATCCTGTTATTACAAACTTCAGTGTATATTTACTAACTCAGGGTTTGTCAAAGACACAAATGATCTGCTTTGTACAATGGCAACAGAAATAGATGCCGAACCAGGCTGGTTTAGTATTTTTCTGTTGCCACTTTAAATTCATTTTACATTTTCTTGTGTTGATTATACAGTATTTAATGGCTGCACCTGACAGTGTATCCAGTTAATAGCTTTGGTATCCCGTTGAATCTAGTCCAGGGCTCGAATGAATGAATCATTCTAATTTAGGACCTTTTTGAATGTAGCGTAATCTGGATCTGGGAGCAGCTAGAGTCCACAAATGATTCAATAGTAGTGTTTAAAGCAGTTGTTTTAAGTAGCTGAAATAAACCAGGTATTCCACTAGTGCGTCTCTCTTCAGTTTTAGAGTGTAGCAGGTAAACCCTATATATTGGAATTCCTTTGATTACATTGGAGAATTCATATCTATACATATATAAAAAAAACTTTAAGGATTGTTTCCGTACATAGATTTATTGTTGACAATACACCTCTCCTAGGAACTGTTTGTCTTTTCCCATTGAAATCCGGACTGCAGTGGCCGGATCCCGTTCTGCAGGATCCAGCCACAACACTGTGTGTGACCCCACACAGCCTCCTTCCAGCCAAGCGGGTCCTGCTGTATGGGACCTGCTTGGCTGCTATGTGTGGCCTCCGTCTAATAGTAACTGACTTGCTTTTCACATTTGCATCAAGTGGAACATTAACATTAATTCTTATCTTCAACTGATAGGACAGTTAAATTGCAGGTTGTGCCCATGTTGATGGGCAGATACAGTGTTTGTGAGCACACACTATTGACCTATCCAGCACAAATTAAAGGGACATGAAGCCAACTTGAATGTATTTACAACAATCAGTAACAGGTTAAGAGATTAGGGCAGTGGTTCCCAAACTTTTTTGTCCAGGGTGCCCTAGAATATCAGCATTTTTTTCAAGGCACCCCTAGTCAGAAAGTTTATTGTGGATAAATAAAAATATACAGTAAATGATGCTTAATTGTCACCCTCAGGTTCAGTTATGTGGTGGGGAACATAGCTGTAGTTCTAATTGTCCATACATTTAATGATTAGCAGCCACCAGCACTCATTTTGCCTATCCCTTTGTTAAATAATTTGTTTTGGTCGTGGACCCCCAACCCGAGGCAGCCTTGCAAACATCCCTATGCACACAGTTTGTGAACCACTGGATTAGGAGGAGATGTATCAATTTTTGGCGAGAGATAAAGTACCAACCAATCAGCTTCTGTAATTTTTCTAATACAGCATGTAAAATGACAGATGGTTGGTACTTTTATACGTCTCCAAGGTTTGATTAAATACTGACCATAAGCTGTCTCTTTTAAATGAAAATGTAAATATAATTTAAACTTTTTTATTTTTCTCTTGGGGATAAACAGTAAAATGCTTTTTGTTTTGGAATCCTGCTGGAAATTCTCCACATGTCTTGCAGAGTAAGGTTTGGGTTCATTTACAGCTTAAGCCTGTGCACTATTTGAAGTTTTATTACCAAACCACATATGATATTTGTATCTGTATGAACTTGAATTTCTTGAGCCTGGTTTCCAAACTACAGAATATGTGCGAGAACATTGTTATTGCAGCAGCATCCAAGTTAATCATTTGTATTGCTGACGTTCATTTCTCTCTAGGATCTTAACTTGTATCTGGAGGATAAAGTGTACATGGCTGGAAACAAAATCACGTTGGCCGATATCTTAATTTATTATGGGCTGCATCCAACAATCGTAAGTATAGCTGGAAGAAAAAGTGGGATTCATGAGTCAAGTGCTGGAGATATCATAGCTAAAATTCATGTGCTTGTTCTGTGATTCCAAACATATGTTAAGCTTTCCTTATTTCAGTACAACATAATTGTGATAAAAGCTTTAAAAGTATTTTTTGGGTGGGGTGACTTTCTTATACTAAACTACAGAGTAATACTGATCGTATAACCCTCTTACAGTATATACATTATGGTGCAACAGTGTACTGTATAGTAGTGTGCACTCGCTACACTTGTGTGATGGAGCCGCTGTTCCCTGAAGATATACTACCTCCTACTTGATTAGATTTGTTGGGTGGATGAGGTTCTATCAACATATAGGAGGGGGGGCAGAGTGGGGATTGTGTGTGTGTGTGTGTGTGTGGCTGACTTCCTGTAGTGTAGAAATAATGCAAGTAAGGCGAATGGGAAAGAATATTGGATATTTGTTTGCTAATAATTGTACATAGACATAGTACTATAGTAACAAACTTAGGGGCTCATTTATCAATGAATGATCAAACTCATTAGGTTTAATAAATAATACTCCAGCCAATCAGTTGCTGTGGTCTTAACCTCACCAGGTATGATTGATTTTGTGCAGATCTAAAGTAGATGTGATATGACACATTGGTCAACAGCCTTGCGGGTACACAACTGTATGCAGTGACCAGAACAACTATCGGCGCCTTCTAAAGAAAACATATTACATCCCTTGTCGCAAGGAAATCCTCCTGTCCGCTCCTTGTACTCTCCACCTTTCACTACTAGTCCTTAATGTGGAACTCTCCCAGGCAGTGAATATAAAGAAGAGAGGAGGAATGTGGTATGGTGAAGTACATTTAAGGTGGATTTTGATGCATATAAAACAGGAGAAAAAAAACATCAACAATAAGAAAAAAATCCTCTAGCAGTGGGAAATAAAAATTACCAGCGTATGAAAAGAAGTGTCAATGGACATTCAAGGGTACTGTGGTGAAGTCCTCCAGGCAGTGTCACATGCTCACGTTCCGGCTTCCTTCCTCTTAGCTGGGCTTATTCTGTCCTCCGCCGTCCAGGGTATTAAAAGTTTGTCAACAGCGTGCCACAAGGTGCCAAAAAGTTTTCACCCAAATAAGGTCTTTTTCAAGCCAAGCAGAAAGTCCAGTGACATGTGTCCCATATTTATACCCCTATTGTTCTATGGAGGGGGGTATTCCAATTCTTACAGCATGTGAAAACCTCTAAAAAGCCGGACTGTTCCACATGGAAAGGGGAACACAGTCCTGGCTTCCACCTTTCAATACTGACTGATTTTAGATGTTTTCACCTGCTGTAAGAATTGGAATACCCCCCTCCATAGAACAATAGGGGTATAAATATGGGACACATGTCACTGGACTTTACACTTGCCTTGAAAAAGACCTTATTTGGGTCGAAATATGTTGGATTCCTTGCGACAACCAAGGGATGTACTGTACTGTGTTTTTCTTGTAGAATGTGTCGATAGTTGTTCTAGTCACTTTCAGTATACACATTTGGTTTTTGAGAGGTACAGGGAAAACCCTCTAAGACTTGTTTGACTTGTGGCTGCCATTCACTTTGTGCGATCAATAAGAACACCCACCCCTTTTTGTTAGGTTGTAAAGTGCAACCTACTATTCTATTTGCCACCTTGGTACTGCTGAAAAAGCTACAGAGGCCAATGATAAATGATGGATTCCCCCTTATTTGTGCAGCCTTCCCTCCATAAACTCATTAGCATGATAAATCCATCCCATGTCTATTTGGGGCTGTTTCTGCTGTTGAAATCTTCAACTCCAAAGTACTTAATGTACTTTTACCAACCTTTCCATCCTCTTCCTAGTGCCATCCACCACATGAAAGGCCACCTGTTACATTTACTCCTAGACTTGTCATGTTTATGGGTGGTTGTACCATAAGATTTGTGGGATTTCAATTGTCCTTGATGTTGCCGTTCACTGTAATGGATTAGTAATCCTCTCAGAATTTGCCCATTATATGGAACCAAATTCAGTACATCGCTAAACATAAGGGTCTACTCAGTTAGGTGCAACATCCAATGCATCGCTTTCTAGAACAAACTGCACCTTATGAAACCCCTACATTGCAGTGTTTACCTTTTTTTAAAGGTGCATAAAAATTAGCTTTGTAGTGGGTTACACAAGTGGCAAAAAATGTGCACAGCTAAGCATAGTGGCGATGCTCTGCAGAACACTGAATTTAGCCTTTACCTTCTTAGAACAGGAAATCATTAGTACCAGTCTCATTTCATCCAAGTGAAATATTTTTATATGAGAAATATTTTTATATGACCAAGAAGAGATTGCTATGTGACTATAGTAAGTAGTAATGTCTTCAGAATTAAGCAATTCTTTTTTTTTAGCAATTATTTTCAATAAATTTCCACTCATTGTTTTTACTTTTCTACCCAGGCTGATCTATCGGTCCAGGAAAAGGAGACGTACATCAATGTATCCCGTTGGTTCAGTCACATTCAGCATTACCCTGGGGTTCGGCAGCATCTACCAAGCTTGGTCTTCATTAAGAACAGAATCTATACAAATATCCATTAGGTTATTGTAATAATGCCTTGCTGCATTCAATCACTTTCAGACATAGGGCCAGATGCACTAAGCTTCAAAAGTGATCAAATCCTACCTGCCATGTCACAGACTGTGTTTGAAAAAATGTCAGGCAGGAGCTGATTGGTTGGTTGTTCATCACTCTCCATTTTATCACTTTTGAAGCTTAGTTCATCTGGCCCAGAGGGAGAAATGTACTATGCCTTGAAAAATGATAAAATGGAGAGTGGTAAACCACCAACCAATCAACTCCTGTTATTTTTCAAACATAGCCTGTTTCATGGCAGTTACGAGCTGATTGGCTGGTGGTTTATCTCTCTCCATTTTATCACTTTTCAAGGCTTAGTACATCTGGCCCTAAGTCTTACATCTGGCCCACAACCTATACAAACACATCTATTGTTCTGTTCTGACCATTTCTCTTCAATTACAGCAGCTGTTTTTCTCTTATTTATTTAAAATAGGGTAAATTATAACAAAAAAATAGACAACCCAATACAGTTATAGCATACTTGTATATTTTTTAAATTGTTAAATCTAGACTATCTGAAGTATGTTTTTCTGCTCCAGTTTTTGCCATGTCTGTTTTTACACACTGTGCCAATGAAAACATAAGTAAATACTGTATTAATGCAGTAATTTAATCTTTGGTCAGAAACCATGAATGACAACAGACGAAATGTGAATTGTTGGTTTGAGAATAAAATTTCTTTTCAGGATGGACTTTCAAGCATAATTGCCTCACTGTATTTCTAAATCAAGTAACACTGCAGAGCAATTCTTTTTCTAGTGAGGAATATATTGGTCTATAAATTTGTTTGTAGAAAAACAAATTAAACTCCTTTTATTTAAAGGATGCAATTGCGCCTAATAATACAGGCTATTTTTGCAGGCCATTCTCCTTGGACATGTTTTTATTTTTTGTTGACCTTTTGACCCTGTTGATATTGTGTTTTGTACCATAATGTGTGTTTTACTGTATAAATTTGCACTATAAATTTTAAATGTTGCTACATAGTAAAGAGCTGCTAGGTAACTGGTTGACACAAATCAGGTTATAATCCAATATAATATAGTCCCTCACCTCTATCTGGACGCATTAATGTTCTGATGTTCTGTCATTTTGACGGGCTTGTAACTAGTAAATAAATGAAATTCCAAAGCTTTTTCCACCTTTTGAGTTATAAGTAAACCAACACCAGAATTATGCGGCTGATTTAGAATTGTATACAAACCCAATGATTTACGTACAAATTGAATGGCTTGGTGCAGTACATGATTGCAGGGGAGAGGGGGGCGGGCAGCCAGCCAGTTCCATTCCACAAAATGGGGGTGTGTCTCCTCATTTGGTAGGTCTGCTAAGCCCAGTGTTTGTGTTGTCAGACACAGTCTTCCTTGTCCTGCTTCATGTCGTGTTCGTGGAACCAGCTTGAGATGACATGTGCTTGGTGTTATGGTGTATTATACTCCTTTAAAGTAGCTAGTAGAAGATAAGTTGGCTGTGGTCATGAAAGTTGATGCACATGGTAAGTTAATTTATTCAACAATGACATTTAAACAAAGCTTTATTTGCTACACCAAATTCTGATCATACTGTCTACACAATACAGCAGAAAAGGGCATTAGTCAGGGCCAGGGGACTGGTTTCCTGGTTTTCAACTGTACAGTTTTGCTCAGACCGTGTTCACTGTAGCCTATGTTTCCTGTTTTGATCTAGCAAGGGTGAACCCTGGTTTTGTCTTCTGCCGCTGTAGCCCATACACTTATAGATTTAACATCTATTGTTTAGAGAGGCTCTTCTGAGTAAAACGATCTAAACCCATGGATATTTTAAGTTTCTGCCACCTTTCTATTAGCTTAACCACTTGCCTGTGGTTAAGGCAGACTTTTCCCTAAACATGGGTAGATGTATGATTTGTCGCTATGGAGGAGAACTGGTATCTGTAGTTCTCCCCTTATATGACTGTGGCAGTGTGTGCTCAATGACGGGGGCGCTATATGTTCCTGTCTTTATCGGAGATGCTATCTACAAGATAGTGCACCGATATGCCGGGCAATGGATTATAACTGGATCCCCGGTACTTGTGTAATAACACGGCGCCCACTAAGCAAATAGCTTAGTGGGCTATTCTGCGTAGTGAAATCGCATCGCATGTCATTGTATGGCATGCGATGAGATATGATCTTCCTATTTAATTTATTCACTGCTCTGTCAGTGAATAAATCAAAAAACTCGTATACAATCAAGAAATCGGGTCCGATGAAAAAAATCGGATCCGATATCGGACCCGATTTTACCTCATTTAATGGCATTTTATGTACTAAAAAAATCTTGTCAGATGAAAAAATCGAGTCCGATGAAAAAATCGAGTCCGATATACATGTAACATAATACGCGTCCCCTCGCGGGGCTCGCCACGCTTTGGGCTCGATGCGCTCGCCATGCTTCGGGCTCGGTGGCTCGCTGCGTTCGCCTCACTATATAAAATCAACTCCACGCTGACGTGGATAGTGGGGGTATGAAAAGGTCAGGTGGACGCGTTCCACCGCCGCTCGCCACGCTTCGGGATGACGTAGATATTGGGGGGACCTAAATAAATGACATTATATGTCATTTAATTGTATACCACATTAAATGCCATTATAACATTTAAAATCATATGATATATCGGACCCAATTTTTTTCATCGTATACGAGTTTTTTGATTTATTCACTGATGGAGAGCAGTGAATAAATTAAATAGGAAGATCGTATCGCATCGCATGCCATAAAATAATGGCATGCGATACGATTTCACAACGTTAGCGTACGTAGGGAAAGTGGGCGCCGTGCGAATACACAAGTACCGCATCCCCTCTGTTGCATTGATGTGACCATGTCATAGGAGCCTAATTACCGCTGCTATAGAATAATCAGGCATACCTCAGTCGGCCAACCCCTTTGTGGCTGTGGTACAGGGAGGGGGTGATTCTAAATTCCTTGGCTGCAGGAAGACAGTCAATTATAGGCAGTGGTATAATTAACCAATCATGCCAAACAGGTCATTAAGTGAAAGCAAAACCACTGTGTACATGGCTTAAAACTGGGTACGGAATAGCCAAAGGCCTAAAAACACCATTTCATGTCAAGAGTCATGCACCATGGCAAGACAAGGTCATTATACTGAATCAGCAAGGTCTCTTCCAGGTAAAGGTTTCAAAGTGTCTGTCGAGTACATTGGGCCCTATTCAGACCTGTTGGCAAAGGCTGCCTGACCGAACACCCCACCGCGCAAATCCCACATTTGCATACGAGGGGATGTGTATGCTTACACATCCCCTTGCATGCAGCCACACAAATGGAAAAATCATTTGATGGTCCCCATCCATTGAATGTTTACTATTTAATTGTTTGCAAATAAAAGTAAGTCTAGACTGACTTTTATTTCCAACGGAGATAGCTGAATTTGTCCTGTGAAGTCAGCCGCCCGTGCCATGCAGGCATCGTCACGTCTGCATTCCCAGGGGAACGCAGTGTTTTATGGGGACTCCCTCCCCTGGCCTTGGGGAGTGTGATACGCGCAGAAAGTGTTCACAACAGGGGTTCTGCACATACACATATTTGCGCATGCGCGGACCCCCACCATCAGAAACTGGTCTGAATTCGGCCCACTCCAATCGAATCTGAATCAGGCCCATTGTGCAGTGTGTGTAGAAGGTTGTGGTTTACGTTTGTACTGTGTTTTATGGCTTTTGCTCCTAGACCGCCTGGCTGCTCTCTATTATACAGTTCTGAATTCTACATCTACAGGGGAACATTTCTTTGCCGTTATTAATGTTGATAAATTAAAGCTGAATTTCTGCAGGCTTAAGGTGAGTTTTATAGCACAAGTGATGATGTGGATATGGAACTATATATCTATGTATGGCACAGCCTTTGGATAGACAGGTAACGTCTAATTCTGGTCTCACAAGTTGGATTTATTTCACCAACCTACTGCAATTAAAGTCAGGCTCTAGGGTTGTACAAAACCATATAGCAGATTAGATTAAGGGTGGCTATGAAAGCATTACTTGTTGCTTCCTGTCCTACAGGCTTGGCGTGCCTGTCTGCATCTCTCCATGCATGATGGGAAAAAAATAAAAATGTTGTTATGGGCAAAAGATATTTTTAAGCAGATTTTATTGTCAGATGATTTTCTGCTTTCTGTACACCGTAGATATTTAGTATAATCTTTATCTATTAAACTTGCTCTTCTTCATAGGAGGGACTCAATCTCTGCAGCATTTCCAGCCTTATGAACTAATTTGACAGTTCATTGGTGATGTCTCTTCCACTTCAAAAAGGCACCCCCCCTGGGGCGAGCCAGCTGTACTGTGGATTCCACAGACTTGGCTTGCTGCTCCTGCTGGGTGTCATCTGTCTTCTTGGACTTGCACTAGATTCCCTGACATCATCTGCCTGAGGAGTTTCTGCCTGCCAGGCCTGTCTGTCCAGGTTGAGCATCAAGCACAGTAGCCATACAGATAATCGGAAAAGGCACCATTCCAAACACAGCAGCCTGGGGCTGGCTTTGACCAAGATCAGCATAACATCCCAGCAACTTCTCGCTATCATGACTAAAGCAGCCCTGATTTCCCTTCACAAATGCCGCCCATGGACTTATTCTACTCACACAAGTTGTGGATCTCTCCTCCCACATTTATTTATTGTAGTAACTGTCAGCTTAATCTCCCATTGCCAGGGCAAAGATGCCTCAACAGGTTTGGGTCTCCCTGCCCGTTGCCAGCATATCACTTGAATCTTTGCCAGTTAGAAGAAACTGTGCTGCAGAGGATTACCATTGGTAGCAGCCTGTGGAAGATGACTTGGTTCAGTAACAAAGGCTGATATACAGCCGTGCAGAGCATAGTAAATACTAATAGCACGTGGCACGGTGAGTCTAGCAACACAAAAATGACAAGAACTGTTAAAAATACCATGAAACGGAATTGCACGGTGATGGCATATGCTCATGTTCACGGGCAAATGCTGGGTGTTTTGTTTTAGTATCTTATAAAAAGACACCGTCAGGTTGCATATTTTATTCATATCGGTATTATATTGTTTAATATTAGGAAACTAATATATTAATACATCCATGCAGCAGCACAAGATGCCAAACGCTGATGAAAGCTTTAGTTGCCTGAAATACTTATAACAAGAGGATGTCTAGTACACCATTACGGCATTTTTCTTTAAGATACGACAATTAGATGCAATTCGTTTTTTTTATGGCACTTTTACCTTGTAAGACTTTGGCAGTTTATTGCAGCCATAATGTGCTTTCCAGTATGGCACATCGCATTGTCCAGCAGCAGTGGTAGGTCTTTCTCATACCCCACAGAGGTGCGCAGCCGAACATCAGTGATGTTAGCCAAAACATAGCCTTTGTCTGTATTGTTGGATATGTAATTAAGAAATGTTTGTCATTTTGCTCACAGCTCCCTTGTACAACAAATGCTAGCTAAGAACACACGTTTTCCTAATGTTTAATAAAACAGACGTATGTATGAGGTGTTATCATTTCAGTCAAGCCTGCCAGAATATTTCATGACATTTCTGTTATATACATGTGCACTAAATTCCATTTAAATGAATCTGAACAGATTGTATTGAGCTTTCTTCAAAGCTAGGGCCCAGGCAAAAAAAATTAACCTGTGGCAGGCTACAACCAGTCCATGGGCCATTGATCAAAACGACACCTCGTACCTTAGAGACCAAGACCTTCACTTTAAAAAAAAAATCATTGTTATAATATTATTATTAGTAAAAATGAATAATTGTATTGCTTTCTTAAGTTGAAAAAAAATACTTATTTGTAATATGCAAACATGTCTACTTCTTTCCTTGGTACACTTTTTATCTTTAAGTCTATTGAATATGTGTTCTCTGGCATAGGTTGGGAACATTTTTCTGAATTTGACAATTTTTTTTGCATCAATGGCCCTAATTCAGACTGCACAAACTTGTTCTCAAAATCATGCTGCAGTGCAGGTGAGGCTTATGTAACATGTGCAGAAAGATTTGGGTGAGTTATTTTGTTTCTGTGCAGGGTTAATATTGGATGCTTTATTCCAAAGGGGTGTGCACACAGTGAGATTTAACAAGGCAACTTTGACTAGACAGTCAAAATCACCTAGAAGGTAAGTCACACGGGCTGCAGTCCCTGGCCATCCCCTACAGCAGCCCGTGCATACAGCCGAATAGACACTGCAGCGTCTAGTAAGAATATTCTTGCCTGCAGTGTGTTTGGCCGGGCGATAGCAATGCTGTAGGGCCATGTGTCGCTATCACCTGCTGTATACACATGGGGTGATTCAAGGACACATTCTAATCAACTTAGACGATGTAGTCAAAATTGCTTAGAACAATCACCCCGTGTGTGCATGGCTTAAGATACCAATGTGTAGCCCCTCTAAGGCAGTATCTCCTAGCATAGATAGACTGTGTAGACAAGGCAATTTCACTAGATCACAGACTATAATTAGACTACATCGCTTACTCAAAATCTCCAGTGCATCTAGCCAAAATCTAGTCACAATTGTCCAATAGCCAATATCACACTGTGAGTACACAACTTCAAACTAAAATCTAAATTGCAGTGTAAACACACCTCACCCAAATCTAACTCTGCACATGTTACAACTGCCCCACCTACAGTGCACATGGTTTTGCCCAGTTTGAGAACAAATTTGTCTTGCGATCAGGTCTGAATTAGGCCCAATGTTCCTCTATTTATACTCAATGTAAAGAACACACTTAGTAGGATTAGTTGGAAGGTTATCAGACTACCTAAACAATTCATTCACCAACCTATAATGTAAAGTGCCAGGTATCATAAACTAAAGTAATCTGCCCAACAATAGGACAAAATAAAAAATAAAGCTGTGCTGGGGATCTGGGCTAAATATTTGACTTCTTATATATTTATTTTATGTTGCTTATAGTAGCTTTGTTTTATTGTGTGAATTATTGTTTTTGTAAATGTTCATTATATCTGCTTATTGATAATCAGATTTAGTGGTTTATTAAATATTTAGCCCAGATCCCAGCACAGCTTTATTTATTCTTTAGCACCTTTCTGTTTTCTTTGGGACTGAGCGTCCCAAAATATTGCAGCCGCAGGGGACCAGGGTAAGACCATTATTGAGCACAGTGGTCTAAATAAGCACCAAACTATTTATTTTACAACAGTAGGACAAACTTCATCAGCAGAATGTTTATGGACTTAAGCCCCGTACACACGGGGGGATATATCTCTCGCGATGAGCGATAAATCGCTCAGTGTCCCGTTTGCATCAGCGACCAGAGATGGTCGCTGATGAAAAAGAAACTGCCGGAGGAGCCCGGCAGTGGAAATCAGCTGGTCACAGGAGCATGTTCCTTCGACCAGCGATCACTACGGGGGAGAAAACGGAAGCACGTACCCGGCGATATATCGCCAGTGCACACTCCCATCGCGGGCAATATGGTCGCTCAGCGACCATATTGCCCGCGGTATTAGACATCGCCCCCATGTGTACACAGCCTTATACTATACTTGCTAAATAAATTAGCCATTGTTTTTTTTAGACACTTTGCTCTTTTTACAAAACAAAGTATATAACTCCCAACGGCGCCAAAAGATGAGTGAAGTAATTTGCAAGCACACAAGTGATAAGAGAGGTGAAAAAAATGCAGCAATACTTCCTTTCAATCAATAGGGGTTCTCTTAGATCCTCTCATTCAATCAGGATGCCCCCAGCGGGTAGAATGATTCAATGTATGTGAAAACAGAAAGGCTTATATGGTGAAGCCAGTTTTTAATTACATACACAGAAAACACAGTAAAATACAATACAATGTTAAAAACAATGGATTCCGGAAGACAGGAGTGAAGTGCTAATTACCAGCTGCAGTATCAGAACTGGTGGTTAGTCAGTTCATGAGCTTAAGTGAATCAATAATCACCAGTCCATACGCCCGGGTAGTCGGCCTGGGAGAGGTTGATCCAAGGTGGGTAAAAGTCCTTCAGTACGTCTGTCCCGGAAATCCTGATGCCACAAGTTACGCCCGGGCGTATTCTCCAAAGAGAAGTAGGCACTCTCCTTTGTAATCATAGAGATTTGTGTGTAAAATTCAATTCATCATTTATTTCAGATCATCAAATTCATAAATAAATTGTGTTCATTATAGCCCCGACGTTTCGGTCCATCAGTATCGGACCTTTATCAAGGAGCCTGCAATATAAGGGGCAAACATGCAAACATGTAGTGAGTGCATAATCCCCCTTAATTACATAATACACAATAATATATATACAGAAAAAATCACTTACATAAGTCAAACAAACTCATAGGGAATTACTGCGTGGCAGCATGGAAGTGGTGAAGATACCTCCTTGGACAGGAGGACAGCAAAGACATACCTGCCATAGCATCTGTAATTAGACCTATGATTCAAGAATTTTTATCCCCAATATATATATATATATATATATATATATATATATAAAATCCCTGTGCTACCATGAGTTTCAAACTACAGTTTCCTTCTACAATCCAAAAATATACTGGTAGGTTAATTGGCTCCAAATAATACAAATAACCCTAGCATGGGGCAGTGACATGTGAATGCCAGATATTTTATGTAATGCAGTATGGAACTTGGTTGCACAGTGTGACAGAAACTGGCCGTTTGGAGGAGTTAAGTGCAGGAGTGTCATGACTGTTTTTGGGTCATGTACAGGGCAGGACTGGCACTTCTGGCAAATGCCAGAAGGGCCGATGGCCAGGTGGGCCGATTTTGAGTCCCGCTGGCTGCTGGCGCCGGCTGGGACTCTCCTCTGTTCAGTGGCGCTGGCCGCTGCTCTAAGAATATGGCCGCAGCTTCGGGAACATGGCTGCCGGCCTCCTGCACTGAGGACCTGTCTAGACAGTGCAGGAGGGCGGGACGAGGGGCAGTAAGAAAGCAGCGCAACCTGCCTGTGCTGATACTCACAGCACCATACTTCCTACTTCCGGCCTGCTTGTGTGCACATTTCCCCCTGCTAGTGCTGCAGGCCTGCAGCCTCGGTGACCATCCGGTGGCGAAATCAGCTTCACAGCCTCAGGTAAATAGCACATGTACAGGACTGAGGAGTCAGGACACCACAGGCTTCTCACAGAGAACTTCTTTGAGAGAAGCCTGTGGTGTCCTGACTCCTCAGTCCTGTTATTGTGCAGGGGGAGCAGCCTGTGGTGCCCAGTTATTGTGCAGCTTGTGGTGTCCAGTTATTGTGCAGGAGGAGCAGTCTGTGGTGTTCTGTTGGGATGCGGTCATTTGGTCTACTGCATTATGGTCGACAGTCATTAGGTCGAATACATTAGGTCGACATGCTAAAAGGTCGACATGACTCTAGGTCGACATGGGAAAAGGTCGACATGATTCTAGTTCGAAAGGTCATTAGTTCGACAGGTCATTAGTTCGACAAGGTCATTAGTTCGACATTGTCTATGTCGACATTCACAAGGTCGACATGGAGTTTTTCACTGTTTTTTGAGCCAACATGTGCCGACAGGCGGTATTTCATGCCCTACCATCCACTAGGGCGTGGTGGGAGAATAAAATAGTGTGCCGAGCGTAGCGAGGCACCGTGCCCGACGCATAGCGAGCGCAGCGAGGGGATGCAGTGCACTTTAAACTGTGTCCATGTCGACTGTGTTGACATTCAGGTAAAAAAACAGTGAAAAACCCCATGTCGACCTTGTGAATGTCGACATAGACAATGTCGAACTAATGACCTTGTCGAACTAATGACCTGTCGAACTAATGACCTTTCGACCTAGAATCATGTCGACCTTTTCCCATGTCGACCAAGAATCATGTCGACCTTTTAGCATGTCGACCTAATGGATTCGACCTAATGACTTTCTACCATAATGCAATAGACCAAATGATCCCAACCCGTTCTGTTATTGTGCAGGGGGGGGGGGGGGGGGGGGGCAGCCTGTGGTGTTCTATTACTGTGCAGGGGAGGCAGCCCACAATGTGTTCCATAATGTGTAATGCCTCCTTTTGCTGATGCCACGCCTCCTTTCCATGAGACCTCGCCGCACAAGGGTCCCATCTACTGCAGGTGGGCCTGTGTGCCCAAAATGCCAGGGCCTATTTCTTGTCCCAGTCTGGCCCTGGTCATGTATCTTCATATGGTTGAGTGATCATATGTGCAAATACAGAGTGCCTGAGCTGCTACTGCTGTGGCCAGTCTGTGTAGCCAGAGACCAATCCTTAGCTTCAATGTTATCAGTAAATGTGTATAGTCTGCTAACATGTACAGTACACAATTAGTGTGCAATTGCGCCAGTGGGCATCTTTCCATTTCTTGGGGCATCTTCGCTCCGTAGTCTAGAGAATTGCAATCACATTTGCATACTCACTTAAATATCTTTAAACATAAGATATATGTTAAAAAACAAAAGACCACAACCCACTTTCCTTAATGGTAAAGTTGTGTGATTATTTTTTTACCTCATTGATAGGATTCAAGCAGATGTTCAAATTCGAATACCAATGTCAGCCATATTGCGTAAGTAATTAGAATATATTACAGTTCATACACAGGACTACCTTGGGGTTCAGAAAAGCTTTCTAACCTTTTATCTCTTTGAAAGATTCAGCAGATGGAAAGTCTTAAAAGGGTGTACACTCGGGGACATTTTGGCTTTCCCCCTGCCCAGAGTTGACAGCTGCATAGCTGCGGTATGCAAAGCCATCCTCAGATGACCTGCTTTCACAGCGCGCATCACCACTCATTGCCAGGCCATACACACTGGGCGGCTTTGAGCTGAAAGCCGCACAAACTTGGTGTTTTGAGTGGCTTTCAGCTCAAAGTCGCCCAGTGTGTATGGGCCTTAAGTAATGATAGTCTATGATCTAGTCAAAATTACCTTGCCTGCACAGTTAATCTATGCTAAGCAATCTATGCTAGACAATATTGACTAAGCAGGAGAAAAATAGGGAGATTTTGACTAGTCAAAATCTCCTGCCAAAATCTCACCGTGTGTACACCCCTTTACGTTTCTGAGAGATAATGGCTCTTTTCTAGCTTTTCAGGAACTGCAGTAACACAGTCAACACTCCTTTTTCCCACATTTTCCCACACATATTTTTGACTTGTTAAATGGATGAACATCATAGTGTATAATAAGCTATAAATATATGGGAAGCGGTCATCTATTAGAATGAACTTAGGTCTACAGTCATTAGGTCGACCCCACTAGGTCGACTGGCAGGAAGGTCGACCTGACTTAAGGTCGACATGACTTAAGGTCGCATTTGCATAAAGGTCGACATGAGGAAGGTCGACTGGTCATAAGGTCGACATGGGGTTTTTCACTGCTTTTTGAGCCGACATGTGCCGACAGGCGGTATTTCATGCCCTACCATCCACTAGGGCGTGGAGGAGGTTGTTAAAGCTGTGGCGAGCGAAGCGAGCCACCGTGCCCGAAGCATTGCGAGCGTCCTATTCTCATTGCCAACTGTGTCCATATCGACTGTGTCGACATTCGGACCCAAAAAAACCTGAAAAACCCATGTCGACCTTATGACCAGTCGACATTCATCATGTCGACCTTAGGCATGTCGACATTTGCCTGTGTCAACCTTCGGTGGTCGACCCATAGTATGTATGTATGTATGTCTAAAGACTTAGGTCCCGGCTTAGGCCTTGACATATAGAACACATGATATTTCTGTAAATAAACTAGATAATTTTTTTTAAGACTCCTATCACTGCAATAATACCCATGATATATATAACAAGTGTCATTACACAAAGGCATCATGTTGCAACAATTGAAACATTGTGACATCGTTATCAGAATCCGCTTTATTGGCCAGGTATACTTTGTAAACACGGTTAGTTAGTCTGAAAAGTTCTGACATAGTCGATTCATTTCAACCTTAAAAATCAGCCTCATTATTATAAACCATTAGGTGGATTTTGGCAGCTGTTGGTCAGTAACGTCACCATATAACGTGAGTGAAGTAATGACCCGGAGGACGCGAGCAGATACAACTAGAAACAAACACCAGCATTCATTCAGCACATGAGCACAGCGCTTCCTGACATACGCTCTGTCTGGGGGGCGGCACTGGAATAGTGACTGCTCGACCAATCCTACTGAGCGGCTCACATATAACAATTGTAGCACTAGTATGTGTGGCCAATCCTGAGCCGCGTTACAACCAATGCTGGCCTATCGCTGTGTGATTGCCGTGGTGCGGTGCCCGGCCAGCAGTGTGAGTGTGTGTACGGTGCTGCTGTCAGTGTGGGCACAGTCTCCGTGTCCGCTCCCTGCTGCTGATCGCTGCCCCACCCGCTGACGCGATGAGCAGCAGCAGCTCCCCGGCCAAGCCTGCAGGAAGTCCGCTAACTCTGAGCCCAAAACACCGGGAACACGTCGCTTCTTTGGGGCCTGCGACCCAGCTTATTATCAGGGGTACGCTACACACACGCGTCGGCACATGAAACACATTTCTATGGTTATTATGAGCTCGGTATAATGTCATTTCCTATGTGTGAGGCACAAGGCACTGATTACCTCATCACCTATACACTTGAAACTGATTGTCCTGTTTGCTATGTTGTCATCTAGTTTCGTTTTTGTTTTTTTTGCATGTGTGCTGTCACCTGCTGAGCACAGTATTACTGAACCGAATGTAATCTCATCATTTGACACCCCGCCGGGTTAACGGGGGAAGTCATATTAAGGGAGGTGCCACCTACTGTATGTGTAATGTCATGCTGTCCCTAGCCCTTATCTTTCTGACCTGAGTGATATGCCATTCATTGTCATTCGAGGAAGGCAATTGTAATACTACTATAAAACACATATTTCCGTGTGCAGGTGATGTTGTCTTCCCTCAAGTGGTTAACCTGCTGACATGTGAACTTCTGAACATATCACTCACAGAATATCTTTATGACTGTACGTGTACCTGTTCCCACCCTGGCTGTTGCACAGAAAACCAAACCAAATTCCTAGTACAGATGGAGCCCTTTTCTTCCTTGGCAGGCGCTCACCAGAACATTCCCGCTGGCGGAGAGGGTTTCCATCAGACTGGGACGCGCATGCGTCTCGCACGCGCGTCCCAGTCTCTCGGCGGCGGGACCCTGCCTGTTTCCGCTCAGGAAGGTGGGGGCAGCCGACGGCTGACGGGGGCTGGCGATAGAATCGCCAGCATCTGAAAGGATGGAGCACGCTCCATCTGTATATTCAAGTATACCTGGCCAATAAAGCTGATTCTGATATACAAGTGACAAAGACCTAAAACAGATAATCTGCCTAATATGACCATGCACAGCAACAGTTTTGTATTAATGACAGTTAACCTTTTTAATTTGCCCCATAACTTAATTATAACCACTCCCCTCCCCTGCGCTCGCCACACTATATAAAATCAACTCCTTGCCGACATGGATAGTGGGGGTATGAGCGTACTAACTATAGTGGGCGCCCAACTAACAGAAGTACCTTTTTTTTTTTCTTACTTTTCTTTTTTCCTGTTCTAACTTTATTTTCTCCGTGATCCTCTTGTGTCCTGTCAGACATGCAGTATGATCACAGAAGCTGGCTCTGGGCTATGCTCCGCCTGTCTGCATTAAGGAAAGGGCCGAGCAGGAATAAAGCCTGCATAACACCATCAAAGGCTGCATTATTTTTGCAATTGCTTCCTATGGTATTATTTTACAATTTTCTGTTAGCAGAACACGTTTCGTACAGGTATGAGAAATGCAGTTTGTATACTAAAAATGTGTAAATTTGAGGTTATGGAGGAGAATTTAGCAAAATCTCCAAAAGTTCTTTGATATATAAGTGATACCAAAATATTGTTATCAGCATAGGTAGTGGCAGCCACTGCTGATCATAACAATGGGGTGCAGGCTCTCTATATAAAATCGTAAATAAAAAAATAAAATATATATATATATATTTGTTTAATTATTTTTTCCTCAATTGCATTAAATGGTCAAATCATTTTACAGATGTTGGAGAAATACATTCTAGACTGCTGGATCACCGGCCAGTCATACAGGGGGAAACCCGGTACTTCATTAAGGAGTTTGAGGTTGGTACTACTATTGTTATTTCTTGTAACTGTAGCGCTGTAGCTCCCATGTTTAGTAGGCGTTTGTAAACCATTCTCAAAAATGTCTTCATAGGGAAATTTAGATTTTGAAAGTGTATGTTGCTATAGTGGCTTACTACGCTGAGAAACTAAAGTTTTGTACTTGAATCAGAGCTAACCTTTCAGCTCCAAAAGCAAATTGCAGATGTGTCCTCATACATTAGCCTCTATACGCCATACATGATGTGACGCCTGACTGAGCTGCTTTTAAGAGTAGAGTATTGATGTTGTCTTTGAATAGACGTCATGGGAAACCACTTAGAATGTGCTAGAGACTCTGGGCCTTATTCGAGTTCACTCTTTCTGACAAAATCCTTCTTAGATGGACAAAACCATGTGCACTGCAGGGGGGCAGATGTAACATGTGCAGATAGAAATAGATTTGGTGATTTTTTTGGTGATTCTTTGCAGGGTAAATACGGGCTGCTTATTTTAACACTGCAATATAGATCTCACTTTGAAGTAAAACCCACCCAAATCTAATTAGATCTGCACAAGTTACATCTGCCCCCCTGCAGTGCACATGGTTTTGTCCATCTAAGAAGGATTTTGTCTGAAAGAGTGAACTCGAATAAGGCCCTCTAGGCTGCGAGTCTAACCGCACAGGAATTAGTTTAAAACAGTCACAAACTCACAGATGAACAGATATCACACATGGAATTGATCCGTGTAGTCTAGCCGTGTAGCACAGGCATATTTATAATGGGTGCAGTGCACATGAGCCAGGTCTCACATCGCATAAACGGCAACCATAATTTTCAAAACTTACCTTACCTTACTCACCAGTGTTTTGCGCATGCGCACTATACTCTGGGATGCACTAGTGCCCAGATTCCACAGCGCTCTGTACACAGGCCTCCTCCTATCTAGAAGTACCCATGCAGAGTAGTTTTAAATAAAATGTGCAATTTAAGACATGTTGCTGAGTCGCATGGGATCCTGCGTGATGAGAAGGCTGTTTGGCATGACTGACGCCACAGTGTGCGAGGACACATCTGCATAGTAGATGAGTGTGAATATGTGGCATATAATTCCAGTTCAGTTATGCCGTGTTCTCACTGCGAGTGAGAAATACACGGCTTTTCTCCGGCATTGAAATGCCGGGGACTGCCGCACTGGACCCCGTTCTCACTGCAAGGCAAATTCCCAGGTGAAGAAGTTCTACCTGGGAATTTGCCTTTTAACACTGGTTTTTCGGCAGTGTGAACGGGTCAACCCGTGTCTGCATACCCGGATCTCAGACACGGGTAAAAAGAAGGGTTTTACCCGTGTCTGAGATCCGGGTATGCGACCCGTTCATACTGCCAAAAATCCTGTGTTAAAAGGCAAATTCCCGGGTAGAACTTCTTCATGCTAGACCCGGGAATTTGGCTGCAGTGAGAACGGGGTATTACATGGACTCATTTAATGAAATGTCCAGCTATGTCAGTGTGTTGACCTATAGAAATAATGAAAGAAAGCTTGACATTAAATATTGCCAAAGTAGTTACTGTGCAGCACCTAAACATCTGTCCGCACACCTAATTTCAGTATTAACCATTTGGGGCTTTTATGGTAAAAGTGGAGAAATGCAAGATGGATTTTTTTATTGTTTCTGGTAGAAAGCTTTTTTTCTTCATGTAAAAGTTGTGTTTTTATCAGTACATTCTATTTTTCTTTCATTTCGTATAATGTAATTATGTCTTAATATGGACTGTTAACTTCCTATTTCAAATCTGGCTGCATTTTGTGTAAATAATGATTTTGTTTTGGGATTTGGAGCTGACCTCCCCTCACTCATCTATTTTACTACTGTCTGACTCCTTCATAAATGACAAGTATATATTTTGCATGCATTCTACATAGACTACAATTGGAACCATAGGGTTTTTAAATATGTGCAATGCATTTTTTATTTAATGAAAGGTCAAATTAGTGGTTTAGGTTATGAGATAGTTTCAATCTAGGTATTCTTCTATGACTGCAGATTGACTTTATTCTATTGCAGTGTAAAGTGTGATTGCTGCGTATGGTAACTATTAATTCATGTAGTTGTTGCAGTCTAATTGTGGTTGACTGCTGCAGAATAGGGTTATTACGGTACAATGGGGATGAGTACAATATGTCAACTGTCTACCCCAATAGTACATTTATGGGGTAGACACATGAAGCAGTGATAATAGTGTTCATTCTAGCAGCACCCGCCATCTTTGAAAACCCATGCAGTTCCTCTTCCCTGCCTGGGGTGTCGCCGTCTGCTGTTGTGTTTCTAGCACAGGTCTGGTTTGCATATCAGTGCTGATCTACAGACCACAATGTGCTAGAATCACTAAAGCAGACAGCGACACACCAGGCAGGGAAGAGGAACTGCATGGATTTTCAAAGATGGCTGGTTTAGAATGAACACTAGATAAGAGTGGAGAAGTGTGCCATGGCAACAACAATCTCTCCTCCTGTTATTGTGTTTCTCCAAATTATTTTGCTGAAAAGAAACGCTATATGAGTCTGATGTAGAAGAATACTGGGGAAATGGAAATTATGCCTGTTAATGTGATTACTGATACATAATAATCTTTTTGGTTTGAAGCTGTCAGCCAATCTCTACCCAGAAATGTCTTTGACTCAAGTCTGTCTGTCTGTCTTTGTACGTATATTTAGCCATTTCACAGTCACACCCAGTAATACTCCATACATTCCTGAGACCCTGTGACTATGGCCCTTATTCAGATCTGATCACAGTAAAAATGTATTCTCAAAAAGGGCAACACCATGTGCACTGCAGGTGGGGCAGATGTAACATGTATAGAGAGAGTTAGATTTGGGGGAGTTATTTTGTTTCTGTGCAGGGTAAATACTGGTTGTTTTATTTTTACACTGCAATATAGATATCAGTTTGAAGTAAAACCCCACCCAAACATAATTCTCTCTGCACATGTTACATCTGCCCCCCCCCCCCTGCAGTGCACATGGTTTTGTCCATTTGAGAAGAAATTTGCCTTTGCGAGTGAACCCTATGTGTACACACACACACACAACACACACACACACACACACACACATGTGACACACATGCTGTGCACTTGGACACGTCCGTAGTTGAAAGACATTGATAATTTACATGAATATAAGTATTGAGTAAAAATCAGCCCTAGCAGGAGACTCTGGGTGAGATTTAATAGGATGAGAGATTCAGAAAGTGAGATATTTGGTAAGAAATCTCCAGTTTTTTTAAAGCGGCAATCATTTACACTGCAAAACTAGCTTGATTTTGAAGTGTAAATGATTGCCGCTTTAAAAAAAACTAGAGATTTCTTACCAAATCTCTCACTTTCTGAATCTCTCATCCTATTAAATCTCACCCTCTATTACTGTTCAGACTTGATCGCAGGGCAAATTTATTCTCAAAATGGGCAAAACCATGTGCACTGCAGGTGGGGCAAATGTAACATGTATAGAGAGAGTTAGATTTTTCAAATTAAAATCTATATTGCAGTGTAAAAATAAAGCAGCCAGTATTTACCCTGCACAGAGACAAAATACCTCACTCACATCTAACTGCCCCACCTGCAGTGCACATGGTTTTGCCCATTTTGAGAACAAATTTGTCCTGCGATCAGGTCTGAATTAGGCCCATAAAGAGGTAAAAGCACAGACATGAGTAGAATACTGCAGAACACTGCACATAAACAACAATTAAAATGCAAAGGGTACCATTGTGTTAAAATGTGGTACTCTTGTGGAACCCATTTACAAAAAGGTATTGGCTATTTGCAGCATAGTGACCCAGTGTGTTAGCATTGCTGCGTCATTGGGCTGACAGGTCCCATACTGGCCAGGGCACTCTTCTGTGTAGTTTGTACATTCTCCCTGTGTTTGTATGGGTGTTCTCTTGTGTTCCAGTTTCCTCCCACAGAGCACAATTTTATTGGCCATGGACCTAATAGACCCTTAATTGTATGGTACAGTGCAGTGCAGCAAATAGTGTAAAATCATTTTTTTAAGTGAGCAATATCAAATAACATCAATATGTTATTGACATACAGTATGTACACATCAGAAACCGTAGTCACAGATGGACTCCTACCATATGGAAATACACCAATCTTAAAGACCTCTGCACGTGGGCATCTTTTTCACTGGCTCAATTGACCATTCATTTCACTGCTAGAAGTGGGGAAGGATGGCACCCTGGTTATATTATTAAACACTTTTTGCTGTCATTTATGGATACATTTAAACTTTATTATTAACCCAGGGTCCCATTTCTTCCAAGTTGTGTTGTCATGAAAACAAGCCCATGTGTAGGAACTTTTTTCAATTAAAATTCAATTATTTTATTTAACCAAACTGAATCTGCATAATGTACGCCTGCCTCCTGAGCTGCATGAAACCACTTTGCCTACTACTGTGCTTGAGCTAATTCTCCACACTACTTTGCCTGCAGTATAAAATGAGCCTATAATTAAGAGCTAAGCTGAGGCTGCACCAATCCAGTATCACCACTAGATGGTGGTAGACTGACTATTATCTTTAATGTGCTACTGACAGATTTACTATCCTGTTTTTATCTTGTTAGAATGTATTTCTATATGTGGCTTTTAACATTCTTCACCTCAGAAAGGAGGGTCATGCTTAGCAGACACACATGTTCAAAACAGATGTACTTTGAGCGGCTTGTGCGAGGTGCAGTTGTGAGCTAATATTCCAGTCTTCAGCTGTGTCTGTGTTTCATTCCACTAAGGGTTTATTAAAATGCTTCTACTCTTTGTAGTAGGGATTCTTTTGAACCATTTTCCAGGCCTGCAGAACTCATCTTCTGCAATGTGCTGGACTCTGGAGTGTGATAATGAACGCTTCTTTGTAAATCTAAAATGATTGGTTCACTCTATTCACAACTGTTCATGTGCCTATGTGTTCTTTGCAGTTTATGTAACAAGGTAACTATGACTAAAGTATTTCTCTAGCTTCAGTAATACTAAAATACAAATGCCTTCTAAACAAAAAAAAATTCTATTTCAGTCTTCATCCTTATAACACTGTGCAGGTAGCATGTCAGTGTAAATGCATTCTCAATCTTTATATCCCTTTCTCAGACCCTAGTGGGAAGCAATTAAAGCTGCAAATAGGGGATTATTCAACATTCATGAAGTATTCTTGCTTAGGGTGAATAATGCTGCTTTCAGAACGCATAACTGGCATTGACCCTGTATTTGAAAACGTTTCCAAAAACGGGTCTGCCAGGTATAACCCCTTTCACACCGCATCTCTTAAACAGTATATTACCGTTTAAGTGCCGTTTTTTTTTTACACTGGCAGACCCGTTTTTTGAGACTTTCCAAATACAGGGTCAGTCTTCAGCGCCGCCCCCCCCCCCCCCCCCCCCCCCGGTTAACATCCCCCCCACCCTAGGGTTAACACCACCACCACCCCCCCCCCCCCCTAGGGTTAACATCGCCCCCTGGGGCTAATGTCACCTCCCCCCCTCCCCCCCCCCCCCCCTAGGGTTAACATCACACACACACCCCACCCCCCCAATGTGATTAAGAAACCCCCCCTCCGTGCAGCCGGTACCTCCCGTTGCAGATCCCGGCAGTACTGTATGGACGGATGCGCTTATAAAAAAAAAAACTGACTTTCGGAAAACGGCTGCCCCATAGGAAAACCAGTTTAAAAAAACTGTCTTTCGTATGGGGGCAGCCATTTTCCGAAAGTCACTTTTCTTATAAGAAGCCTCCTGCTCTTCTTAAACACATTGCGGGGGGGGGGGGGGGGGTGTTCGGGGATGTTAACCCGCGGGAGGGGGGGTCGGCGGGGGGCTCCTGTGCTGTGAATATTTAATGAGCGCTCTTTAAATATTCACTGCGCTGAATTTAGGACCCAGCTCATTGGCTGGGTCCTAAATACCGTTTCAGACCCGATTTTGATGCCAAAATACCGGGTCTGAAACGGGTAGGACCCTCCATTTTAACCGTTTTACAAAAACGGCTTTTGTAAAACAGTAAAATGGTTCTGCACCTTTCAGACCGCACAGATTACCATTTTAAAACCGTTAAAAATCGGCAAAATACCGGTTTTTAAGTGTGGTCTGAAAGGGGCATAAGGCATTATGCCTACATGCAGCTGAAAATGTATAGGATGTATCTTGCAGTCATTGGGTTACAATGTAAACATCAATAACTGCCCAATGTGATTTTGTACTTTTTTTTTTTTTTTTTTTTTTTGTATTGATTTTTTCTTACATGTTCGCATACAATGTGTGTGTGCACATAGTCCCAAAACCGTGCGGCCTAATAGCAGTGAGCACTGATGATGCAGGGGATTGTGGGTGGTGCTTCTATTTCCTTTCTAAGAAAATGCTGTGTGCTGGTTGCTCCCATTGTGGCACTGGTGTATTCTGGGAAAAGTACAACTTAATAACCTAGAGAGATGAAATAAGAAATTGCTGATTTTGGACTACTGTAATAAACTACTATGCATATCGTGATGGGGTACATATGGATGACCGCATGCAGGAGTCCCTATAGATTGTAAGCTTGCGAGCAGGGCCCTCCTACCTCTATGTCGGTTTGTTTCTACCCAGTTTGATTTATCACTGTTGTTTCCAATTGTAAAGCGCAACGGAAAATGCTGCGCTATATGAGAAACTGTAAATAAATAATTGTGGTGGCTGATAAAACGACCATATGACATGGAGAATGTGTGAAGGAACATGCTGTCTGCTCTATTGGCAGATAACTGAGTGAGCCAAGACCCACCTTTAGTAGGTGTTCCTATAGCAGGATTTAGTCATTTGATTCTTTCTTCTGCATTTCCTGTTATTCTCCGTAATCATTTAAAGCCACACTTGTACTTAGGAAATAAAAAAACAATATATACTAACTTGTAGCAGCTGTGTTAAGAGCTATGTTAAACCGACAATAAAACCGAATCTGACAATTCAATGTGACCTCAAGTATGTGCGTAACAGGGTTTGTATTCGCTCTTTAGTGTAGTAATAGGGAATACTGCAGCTCCTGCTAATGATGGGAGAATGCATAGTACAGACAGCATGTTCTCTGACCTTAGATCTGTGGAAAAGGGCTGGTAATGTTGAAGAAGATCAAATTCAGACTGTGAAATGAGCACTGGGGACACAGAATAAGTTCACTGGATATAGCCTATTAGCATCTCCTCTATTTAACAAATGTTACTTGTACAGGTTGTTTTAGCGTGTCTGTAGATGTACTTTAAGTTGAGTAGACAAACCACATTTTCTTTTTCGAATAGTATAATCAACTCTGTGAATCTTCTATTTGTTGATTTTATGAGAAGGGCTGCTAGTATACAACATGATTAAACGCTTTGGTATCTGGTTTTTTTATTGGTACTTGTGTAGTTTCACGGCGGCAGCTTAAGCTACGGTGTTAGCGTAGCCCAACGGCTACGGCCGCGGGGACACTACGGTGATTCTGACAGGGACGCTAACTACGCTGCCCGCAGGAACACTACGCTGATTCTGACAGGGACGCTACGCTGACTACGTAACTGCCGCTGTGAAACTGCACAGGTGTGTAGTTTCACAGCTAGCTTAAGCTACGTTGTGCAGCTATGTCCTCACTGTCCCTGGCAAGTGTAGAGAGTGCTTCTTACACAGCGCCGGTAACCGCCAGATCCCCTGCGCTGGCAGACGCCGGCGGGGAGAGGGGATCATGCGGGCACCGGCGGAGAGGGGCTCCATCTGTCTGAGACGCACAAGCGTCCTCAGGCGGTTGTGCGTCTCAGTAATTCTTGTGGGCAGGGTACGTCAACCCTGCCTGTGTCCGCTTCAGGGAGACGGGGTTAAAAGGACGCATTTACCAGTGCTCCATGTTACATACTGGCAAATGCCTCCTTTTCAAACCCCCACTATCCGCGCCAGCCCGAAGCATGGTGAGCAGACGCGGTACGCATCCTCCCGACCTGTTCATACCCTCACTATCCACATCAGTGTGGAGTTGATTGTATCAAGTGTGGCGTACGCGGATTACTTCACATACAGTATATTCCGCATCCCCTCCGTGGGCTCGCTACGCTCGCCACACTTTATAGAATCAACTCCACATCGACATGGATAGTGGGGGTATGAACAGGTCGGGAGGACGCGGGGCTCGCTGCGCTCTCCACGCTTTGGGCTAGCGTGGATAGTGGGGCTGTTTCAGGAACACATTCACACCTGTCATGTCAGGCAGGTTAAAATGGTCAATGGTTCCCACACAATATAATAAGCGCTGACTGACTACGCTAAGTACGTAAGCTCCGTCTGGCTGCGAAGGGGCAGGAACACGACGCTGATACTAAGAGGGATGCCTGATTGACTACTTGTGTAGTTTCCCGGCGGCAGCTTAAGCTACGCTGTTAGCGTAGGCCAACGGCTGCAGCCGCGGGAACACAACGCTGATTCCGACAGGGACGCTGACTACGCTACCTACACTTCCCACGGGAACACTACGCTGATTCTGACAGGGATGCTACGCTAATTACGTAACTGCCACCGTGAAACTACTCAAGTACCTTTTTTTTAAATTTCTGTTCTATAGCATATTGGGCTTCTACATACTTCAGCATGTAGATGTCCAGAAAGTGGCCCGAACTGTGCAGAGTTTGTATATTCCCCCATACTTGCGTGGGTTTCCTCCTAGTGCTCCAGTTTCCTCCCACAATCCAAAAATATACTGGTAGGTTAATTGGCTCCTAACAAAATTAATCCTAGAATGTCTGTGTGTGCGTGTATATGTGGTAGGGAATATAGATTGTAAGCTCCACTGGGGCAGGGACTGATGTGATTGTTCGAATATTCTCTGTAAAGCGCTGCAGAATATGTGTGCGCTATATAAGAAACTGTTAATAAATAAATAAATAATAATATTGTAATTTAATAATGCTCTGGTTTTTTTTTTTAAGGAAAAACGTGGACATCGAGAAATGAGAGTTCTTGAAAATGTGAAAAACAGCGTTTTTGATACCAATGATCATATTCTTCCAAGATGTGCAGATGTAATGCAAGACCAGCTGAGTTTGGTTATTAAAACTTGTAAGTCCTATATTTACAGTAATACCTGAGTAGTTAGTAGAGATCAAAAGAAAAACCTAGATTTTTCCACCACTATTGGTGTCTTTAGTGATACGCTATTATAGAATATTGACATGGTGCATTACGTCTGTAACATAGTTTACATGTTCTTGATTGAGCCTTCACTTTCTTTTGTCACATAGTTAACCTCAACATCTGTGATTCTAAGGTGGCCAGGCTCTTGTTACAGTATTTGGGATTTGTGTTTTGTGCATTCATTGTATATTGCTCTACCAACTTCCTGTAATTTTTGTTTTCTCATTGCCATATACCCCAACTGCCGGTCCTATTTTGCACAGAGACCTCCACCCAGGTCTCAGCTGACTTCTGCACAGAGATCCTCCAAGCGCCCCACCATACAATTAACATTGCATTATCCTTATTTTACTCCCTGGATTGGAGTATACAATTTTGGGATTGAGCATTTTTCAATCCCTATTTTTGGGATTAAAAAGTGTCCCAAAATTGGCATACCTAGTGGCTGGGTTGTGTATACACACTAAGCTATGTGTGTTACCTACTAGTTACCACCTGTGTCTACTCCATGAGTGACCACATGGACACCACCCCTGTGCTAGAGTCATTCGGTCTTGCCAAATTACCATTTTTTTATTTGAAAAACTTAATGAAAAATGTATTCCGCAGATGGCAGCAGGTAATGTTTTTCAATTTTATTAAATGTTGTTTTTCTGCTGATTCTATTCTGAGGATCACTTTACAAACTGATTGCACCTTGTACTGGAGCCAGTCTGCATTTTGTGTTTTATAGAAATGGGTCATGTACGTGGTTCTCCTGTTAAAACACACGGTTACAGTATGCAATGTAAATAAAACCTGTGTCTATATACTGCTGTCTGTAGTTCTAGGTTAATTGAGGAGCCTAAAACAACAGATAGGACTTTGCTATGTAGAAATGCTTCCTCCAGTGTAAATGTGCAGTTTAGCTTTACATATAAACTATTTTTCATAAATCTTGTTTAAAAAGTTATTTTCCTGTGGTAAAGGGTAACTTTATGTCCTTGACATATGAATACTTTTTTATGAAGAATTTGTTTTCATCATACAATGATTATAGCACCCACAAATGATTTAAGATTAATTTAACACAGAAGTATGTTCATCAGTTTAGCACTGACAGCTGGTTAGGGGATGCTAGTTGGTGAAGCCAGTAGAGTTCAGGCAATCACTGGAGACCGAAGTGCTTCAACAGAAATAGGGGTATACAGTATGTATTAAAGGTACCCATAAACCTGGGGTCTTATGTCTGGCGGGGTTCACGGCAAAGCGCCTTTGCCGTGAACCCCGCCAGACTGCGAGCGCAGGCAAAACCTGGAAGGAAGGGCAGTACGTGCGATAACATCAGAAAAGCCGTACGACTTCTTCCCTTTTCTCCACTACAAAATCCTAACACACAGGGAAAATCTGAAGGATTGCCACAGTAGCAAGGTGGCATCCTGAAGAAGAGTACTAGTGTGGAAGCGGCAGTGGCCCTTCAAATAGGAATATTTAACATCAGTGGATTAAAAAGTGAAAAATATGTCCCCAGGAGGTCCGGGGAGCTTACAAATCTTTCATTCTTGTGAATAAGGAACTGTTTTTCCATATGTTTTTATTTATTTATATATATTTCATTTTTATTGGTTGATTTGCTTTTTTAAAATAAAGAGACTGTTATTTTTAAGAAATTCGTGAAAGTCATATTTTTTGAGGTCCCTATTGGAAAGACTTACTAATCCTGCAGATGCTACAAAAAAATGTCCTACCATATTTTTCCAGCGCTGCAGTCAACCCTTATATACATCTTCTATATAGTTAGGCTGTTTTCTCCATATAGGATTTAGATTGGATTGATTTAATAAATACCTGCTTATGGCTCTGCATGGGTAGTAAATAAGTGCAGTGAGTGGCATATTTCTACAACTCACAATATTTGGCAGCTCTAGAATATGTAAAAAAAGGAAGTATTTGAATCATGTGCCCATCTGTTGGCAATCTGTCACGAGACGAGCTTTTCCTTCCATATGTACAGAAACTACAAAATCCTGTTGGTTGTCATTAGTATGAAGTGATGTGCTTTTTAATATCCTTTCCTGCTTTGGCTTGTTTAAAGCAACAGGGTACAATGTAGTGAACCAGGCCTTGGTCGTTATCAGCCACTGGCACTTCCTGAGCATATAGATAGCCTGTTTTACTACATGGAGTCTGCTGTATCCCACACTCTGGTGTGGATACAATTCCCAGTGAGGTCAAAACACCTGATTAATCAATTCAAATCTGTTTCTTTCAGTGGAAAGCGCCAATAATACCGTCCACAGGCTGCACCGGCAAGAGCAGGAAAACTCAAAGGTAAACATAGCTCACAGGACATTTTCTAACATGACTCCAAGATTGACAAAACATCCTGGGATCCGAAGGCCTGTATTACTCGCAGAGAAGCTGGATATGTCTGTGCAGTTAGGCCAGTCTTCAGCACTCACATGCACTTTAGCTTGGCATCACAAGTTTGTGCTTCCAGTTAAGGACTTTCTTGCTAGTTTAAAAGGGGACGTCACTAGTATAGAGAGATGTGGGCCAAAGATGACATGTTAGTTTCAGCTGTAACTCCGCCTTCACTTTGACAGCTACCTGCATATGCAGTAATGTTTTGAATTGCCCAATTCATGACAATAACAAGATGCACTAAGCTTAAAAAATTGATCAATTGGAAAGTGATAAACAATCAACCAATCAGCTCCTGCCTGACATTTTTCAAAACCCAGCCTGTGACATGACAGTTAGGGGCTGATTGGCTGGTGATTTATCAATCTCCATTGTATGACTTTTTAAAGCTTCGTGCATCTGGCCCAAAGTGAGCAATGTCGCTTGATTGGCAGAGGTGGATTGTGCACATGATATGTAATTTTAATATAGTTATCTATGATATAACTTACATGGTAATGGGAGTTCTACAACACATTTATGAGAGTGTATGTATTATATGTATAGGAAGTATGTATGGCATCGAATCACATACACTGGATATAGATGAATTCGGGTTCTTTATTTTGTAGCAGGTAAACAGCGTACCAGGTTAACAGCTCAGCATGGTTTCACAGTCAGGGTACACTCGAGAGCACCTAACATAATATTACAATACCGGCCTATCGCCCCAGCTGCTTTTCAGCATTGGGCGCAATGGGCCTCCTGCCCTGGGCACACATATAACAGGAAGCCACAGGTGCTGCTAACCAGCCATACCTTGATCACATCCGTTTAGAAAACCTGGACTGCTGCTGCTGCTCTAAAACCTGAACTGGTTTTTCCACATTCAGCATTCTATCTTTCATTCTTTATTTTTTAATATTGACCACTATATTTCATGCGTTATTAATATTTGTCCACTACATTTGATGTGTCCTTTATATGTTCTATCCTTTATGATCCCGCACGGTGTTTGCATGATGTACGCCTAAAGAGAGAAGTAATATGCTCTGATTCATGTGTGGAAACAGTGCACTTTCCCTGCCGGCTGAGGATTTGTACAGCTGTGCCTTAATGAATAAACCATACTGGGGTATATTAAGGCAACTGTCCAACGCTAGGCCAGCCCTCTGATGAAGTCTTCGTGACGAAACCCATTGGGGTATGTCCTAGCATCAGTCTGTGTATAGTACACAGAAGTTTATGATGTTATCACTACGATTGTGTAAACGGTTTGTAATCACATCATTCACGCTATCCTGCATGTCACACTCCTGACCCGGCACCTGCTGGTCACTGCCTTGCACAACCGACGGGTTTCTACACCCATCAGGTTGTTGCACACAATCTCCCCCCGGTGTCCTCTCTGCAGCCCGTTCTCTGCATCCTCTCCTGACACCCGCAAATACCGCCCTCAGCTGTTCCCCCACCATCGGCACCTACTCACATTTGTTTACTAAAATGGTGTTGGTCGTCGTAGCAACCCTACACCCCTGGCAACACGAGCTTGGATACACCGATGTTGTCATCAACTTGAGACGCTGTCAGACACAGCTGTGCTGCCCGGGCTCCCCTCCCCACCAGGGTGAAACTAGTCTATTTAGGTAAGTCAATGTGGTACATGTGTTTATGACTTTAAAACAGTTTTTCTAATAAAATGAAATGTCAAATTACAGCAGCGCTGTCTTCTTTGCATAATTTCATATTGAAACTGTCTGAGTTCCGCACCTTTGTACGATATACTACCCCTCTCCGTGGGGGCACCAGACCAAGTAATACTCTTTATTGGGAGTGCCGGACCGTACAAATAAAAAAATAACGGGAACACTGACATAACACATCCTAGATCTGAATGATCTTGTTCTTTACATAGTGGAATGTGCTGACAGCAAAAATCAGACAAAAAATGATCAATGGAAATCAAATTTATTAACCCATGGAGGTCTGGAATTGGAGTCACACTCAAAATTAAAGTGGAAAAACACACTGCAGGCTGATCCAACTTTGATGTTATGTCCTTAAAAATAGTCAAAATGAGGCTCAGTAGTTTGTGTGGCCTCCACATGCCTGTATGACCTCCCTACAATACCTGGGCATGCTCCTGATGAGGTGGCAGATGGCCCTCTGAGGGATCTCCTCCCAGACCTGGACTAAAGCGAGACATGATGTCCCAGATGTGCTCAAATGGATTCAGGTCTGGGGAACGGGCGGGCCAGTCCATAGCATCAATGCCTTCTTCTTGCAGGAACTGCTGACACACTCCAGCCACATGAGGTCTAGCATTGTCTTGCATTAAGAGGAACCCAGGGCCAACTGCACCAGCATATGGTCTCACATGGGGTCTGAGAAACTCATCTCAGTACCTAATGGCAGTCAGGCTACCTCTGGTGAGCACATGGAGGGCTGTGAGGCCCCCCATAGAAATGCCACCCAACACCATTACTGTCCCACTGCCAAAACGGTCATGCTGGAGGTTGTTGCAGGCAGCAGAATATTTCTCCTTGGCGTCTCCAGACTCTATCACATGTGCTCAGTGTGAACCTGCTTTCATCTGTGAAGAGCACAAGGTGCCAGTGGCGAAATTGCCAATCTTGGTGTTCTCTGGCAAATGCCAAACATCCTGCACGGTGTTGGGCTGTGAGCACAACCCCCACCTGTGGACGTTGGGCCCTCATACCACCCTCATGGAGTCTGTTTCTTACCGTTTGAGTAGACACATGCACATTTGTGGCCTGCTGGAGGTCATTCTGGCAGTGCTCCCCCTATTTCTCCTTATACAAAGGCGGAGATAGCGGTCCTGCTGCTGGGTTGTTGCCCTCCTATGGCCTCCTCCACGTTTCCTGATGTACTGGCCTGTCACATGGTAGCGCCTCCATGCTCTGGACACTACACTGACAGACACAGCAAACTTTCTTGCCACAGCTCACATTGATGTGCCATCCTGGATGAGCTGCACTACCTGAGCCTCTTGTGTGGGTTGTAGACTCCGCCTCATGCTACCACTAGAGTGAAAGCTCTGCCAGCTTTCAAAAGTGACCAAAACATCAGCCAGAAAGCATAATAGCTGAGAAGTGGTCTAACTATGCTTACCGCAAAAACATAAAATAACCTCTGTTAGTATGCGCGAATGATGTAACTGTACTCGTTTGTCACTCCTTCCCTTATGTTTCCTTGCCTGTAGCTGTACCGAAATCCGCAACAAAAATCCTAGTATACACAAGTATACTGTACATGGCCATTAAAGTTGATTTCTGCACAGCCATTCTCCCAGCTGTCAGACACATGCTGACTGTATAGTTAGAGAAGCACCTCACTGTAGGGGAGTGAAAGTGAGCACATCTAGTTGAAGTCAAGCACCTTTGTCTTCACAGGCATGTACAGTTATTTTGCTTAGAACATAATAAAGAATGACACCTGTTGGATATGAAACACTTTCGTGCCAAATTTATCCCAGAAGCCCATAGCTCGGCTATTTCAGAGTATTTGTAGAAGACTGGAAGTATCCATGTTTTTTTGAGTAATCTAGTTATGCGGACAGCTTTCTGTCCTAATAACTATATATACTGTACATGTGTGAATAGCACACATGAAACAATCAGAAGTAGTGTGTTTTAATAATGTTGCAGGGGGTGTATAAGCAAATAGTGATCTGTAAGTGGATAATTGTAATTAATGTGGACTAATCCATCATTGGCTTAAACTTCTCTCCACTTCTATGCTACTTGTGTAGGAAAATATTACTAAGCTGATGCAGATTCTCAGATCTTTTGGCACCACACAGGACAGATTTGGTTCGCTCAGAATATTTAGGTACATACTAACATTGGGTCATAACGATGTTACTACAGCATAGCAGTCCAGGAAAGGCCAAGTAAGTCTAATGTTTATGACTACAAGAGCCAGTAGAGGGCATCACTGGAACACTGTACAAGTGCCTACCAGTCCAATTTAACCCCTCCTGCACTCGCTGTGGCTTCATTTTTCCACAGGTTCCCAATTCTTGTTTACTTTGTGAGCAGCAAGTTTAACATGTTAGTTAAATGTAAAGGCCACTTTTATTATAGAATTAAATATAAAATCCCTTCGTGGAAAGGTAAATGGTGTAACTGTTGCTCTTTTAAACCTTACAAGTATAGTTTTATTAAGTATGAATGTAGAGTTGCTATTCATGAACAGCTTGTCATGGGAACTTGTGAATCACTGTGACTCGCTTTGCTAGTTTGATTTGCATGTTGGGGATACTTGCTTCTTGTATCCTGACTAGGCTATATAGAACGGCCTCAGTCCTTTTTTTTTTAACATGCGTTTTGATTCATTATATAGAGACACAGACCTATAGCCAATGTCATGCCCTCAAATTAAGGGGTCTATGTACCATACAGTAAAGGCCCATACACACTGGGCGACTTTGAGCTGAAAGTAGCTCAGTTTGCTCGTTTTAGCAGCTTTCGGCTCGAAAGCTGCCCAGTGTGAATGGCGCAGCAATGAGTGCTGATGTGTGACTCCCACATCATTGCGGGCAGCCGCCGCTCATCTGCTAGTATTACCAGCAGATGAGCAAGAGAGTGGACGGCAAAACAGTCCAGCCCGACCGAAAAACGCTCCGTGTGTATGCAGCATTTTTTCAGCCCAGCAATTTTTCCCCATCTTGGTTATCCATACATTTATGGACCTTAATAGTTATTATACATGACAGCACTATATAATGTACCTCTGCGACTTAGCAAGGGGCTCATCAGTGAGGCTTTTTCTGCTGCCAGCAAAGGGTTAAAGTGGTATGCCCACTTATACACACAGTGGTAGGACACAGAAGGGGGTCCAAAGAGTCTTTCCAGCTTTACTGGTCTCTGTTGTGAAAATATAATTAACGGTTAGTGGTAAAAACCTGAGGTTTCTGATGCTTAACGAATGAATGTTTCCAGTGCTAACTTTTCTGTTAAATAGGAAAAAAACTATGAAGTATGTTGCTGGCTCTTTTGAGCTTTTTACCTAGGACTAAATGTTTGACATAGTTTGTAAAAGCTTAAAGTTCACAATTATAATATATTCACTTCTTAAACAGTATAATTCTGAAAATAAAACATTAGCCTAAACTGTTTTGAATTTGAAATCAATTTCCAAGCTTACCAAATAGCAATATTTGCAAATAAAGTCCTAAGTTTTATGGGTCAGACTGCAGTTACAGTATGATGTAGAGGGAAATGTATGTAAATACATAAATAATAGTAATATGCTCTTGGAAGACCAGGAGTTTATAGCTCCCTCCTGGGAAGGGGGGATACTGAAGAAATTGAGCATTTTTGTGCATGCTTTTATATGGTCTCTGGTTTAAGTTTGTCCTAACGTGCCATGATGGCGGCGAGATGGGTTAGTTTTCTACACACAGCATTTGTGACGCTACTGGTTTATAGACAAAAATAAAACAATGCATGGTGATAGCTGATGAACATTAATCTTAAGTTTCTAAACTTAAAGAATTCTCACTTGTCACTGAATACAATACATTCATATGAAATATGTTGAGCATAACAGAATGGCCTTTTTCTAGAGGTTCCTAGCCTTTTGCTGTCAGGGTCTATATTAAGTTATTGGGCCAACTTTGGGGGTCTGTGGTCCAATTTTGAACTCCTGTAAAAATAAATGTTTGTGTAACCACAGTGGCACAATAGCTACATGAATGCCAAGAAAAACTGAAACAGGAATCGAGGCTAACAATTCCTGCTTCAGTTTTCCTTGGCAAACGCCTACAAAGTAATTTAATTCATTTATAAAGCATAACTAATGCTTATGGAACACCCTGTCAGAGAGCAGGCATCCATACAGACAATCGCCAGAGTGGCATGGGCAAACAGTGATAGCTTGGGTCAGTAGGTGACCGTTTGGCAAGTGTCATCAGAGCTAGGTGGACAGGCACTTTTCTGGTGTTCCTAGGGTAGGCCACAGCAGGTTCCACATAAAGCCCTGATGTTAGGAGTATACAGGGCACCTGTGTCACGGTAGGGCTGCTATTAAAAGGTGAAAGAATATGTGGAATTGTCTTAGGTGCTTCTTAGGAGGTGATGGTGGAGTGCTCCACATTACCGGAAATTGCCCCATTGTAAGCTAGATAGTCCTCCGTGTCAGAGAGCATTATGTTACCGAACGGTTGAGAAGTCCCCATTTTTAAGTGGCTGTGAACAATATCTCACTGAGACCAGTGGATTAACTGCTGTGAAAGTAGAGTGATAATGGAGAGAATGAAAGGATAAAAATCTGATGTGCTATTGTCAAATATGACATGCAATGATTGATGTGCTGATCAGCATTTGCATAAAAGAATGCTGTGAGAAGAAGAGATTCTCTGGCACTCCTTCCAACAGCGTCTTGTGCTGTACTATATTTGTCATATACAGTATACAGTACCCGTACAAACACCTGCATCTTTACTTTTTGACTTTACCGTTTTAAACCTGCATGTATGGAAACTCTTTGTGCACTTAACATCCACATACATGGGGTAGTCTGGGTGGAGGAAAGTGACAAATAGGGTGTACAAGAACCTTACAACAAGCTCAGTCAAAGGGGTTACACTTCCTAAACCTAGATTCTTGTAAAAATATATGTTGTGCAAACTTTATCTGTTCATACGATGTTGCAAAACAAATGATAAAAAATAACTTCTCGAAAGTGGATTATTTTATGGTGATTCCTTCTGAGTAGATGCAAGCCCTAGATAAAAAAGCATGTTCAAGCGTTGGTTTTCTACAAAAGGCAGAATACTATTTAGGAGGAAATAAGGGGAACCAATGGCACCAACATTTAGTGTTCATTCTAGTACTGCTCTGCACCTTACAAAAACTGTGCTGTTCCCCTTTCCTGCCTCGGGTATCATTTCTCTGCTGTGATGCTTCTTGCACACTTTGGTCTGTATATCTGAAATATAGATCTGACTGTGCTAGAAGCATCATAGCAGGCAGGAAATAGGTTCTCATGTGGCGAATCACCCTGCTACTATCTACTTAGAATGTACTAGAATCCTATTGCCCTGTACCTCTTGTTTATTTTTCAGTAAGCTACTGCTGTTTTATGACGTGTACACTACCTGGCTAGTGAAGAACCATATCAATTTGCAGATTTTATGTGGAATGAGCTAGCGGTGTGGCAATAATATACTCAGTACAAGTCTTCAATACAAAAATAATATCGTCTACCTACTTCATATATTTCAGATACTTGACTTCTTGGAAAAATCTTGACACACATTTACTTTAAAGCTGATTTACTTTTTTACAGCTCGGGGAAACTTACTTTTGTAACCTTTTAAGGGCGTTATGTAGCTGCCAAAACCGCTTTCCTTAAATGATGGGTATATTTTAATTCTTTAGCCGAAGAAGATTAAACCTTTAGCTGTTTGTATTAACTTCAAGAGCAGGAAACCACTATGACCTATACACTCCCACTGGAAATCAACAGTGGTCTCCATTCTGTGGCCAAGGCTGGAGTGGTGAAAGCCCAAAGGGCCTGTTCATACAGTGCCCTTCTGTTTACAGGAAAATAGAGAAAATGCTTATAAAAGGTCAGGGCACAAAATAACTGAGAAAACACTATCAACCGTAGCCTCTGCTTTTTTAGAAACAAGATTAGACATTCATTTTGAATATGACAACATTGTTGTTGTTGGTTGGTTGTTTTTTGTTTGTTTTTGCTCTTTCAGTTTTATTTTTCAGTGTTCTGCGAACAGACCTACAGTATATTTATAATACACTTCTACATGAAGCTTTTGGCAACATCTCAACTCTATGTATATTTAAATCACCATGATCTTACATAGGGACTGATTTAGACCTGTTTATCTGGGTCAAAATTCAGCCCCATTTTCGATGGTGGGGTTTGTGCATGTAAGGGTATGTGTTAGGGAACACATCCCCCTCACATGTTAGAGAGGGAATTTGCACGGCGGGCATTCGGTCGGGCAGCATTTTACCAGCGTATGTTCGCAGCCTAGCAAACAGGTCTGAATCAGGCACATACAATAGTTTGTGATCGTTCAGAGCATAAACAAGTAAAAAATTTAATAGCGCAAACAAAGATTTTTTTCATAGGTAGAAAAAAAGAAAGTATGCCTCTTTGTGGTGCACCGAATGAAAGATACATAAGATATAACTTTTATTTAATTTTAGATAAAATAAGGCGAAATAAAAACAGACACAATACATATACAGACAGACATGTACATTTATATAAAAAGGATAATAATCCTCACAACGGACCTGACGAAGCTCCTTGGCGAAGCGTACGCCGACCGTACACTTCGTGGCTTCACCCCCTGATCCCCTTCCCCACTTACAATGCATTTCGATCTGTAATTAACAAATTCCTTTTCAGCGACTAAGTGAGCGGCTCCCCCGCACTTGCGGGTTCATTAGACATAGACGCGTGGTACATGCCGGCTGCACCACATATATCTAGTCTTTATTGCGAGCTGACTATAATACGGCAATTTGCTGCCCTAATAGCGTGCTGCCCGTGAGCAGAGTAAACGGCTTGCCCCTCTACACATGAGGCAATTTGCAAGCCTACGAGACTGTTCAGTTACATGGCAATCTGTTGCCCAGTAGCGTGCTGCCCGAAAGTATAGTGGGCGGTCTGCCCCTGTACACACCAGGCAATCCGCAAGCATACGAGATTGTCTCGTTTACACCACTGCCTGCATAGACCTAGCAAAACCATTTTTATGGTGAGCGCGGTAATATTTTCTAGTGCCGTTAATTTCTTTATCTGATATCTATAAGCGAGTATATCTTGCTCCTAGATCGGTATAATATACCTGCACACTAATTTCAGGTGCATGTCTCTAAATTTATGTGCTAATTTACCCTCTGCGCATTGGAGATACGTCATTCTTTGAAAGTCAGACTACTCTATCACATAGAGAGCAATTTGTGAATAACATACAAAGTGCCCAGGAGAGCCTGACGGACCGATTAGAATTAATTCATGTGTACACATTAATTACGGCACAATTATGAAAGCCGCTATTCAAAGGTCATATATGCATGTGAAATATTAGGTGTATATATTACGGAGAGATAGGTGTGCCAATTATCTGCAGATGCACGTAGTCATATGTACCTGAACACTGCAAGAGAGAGCACAGCTTTATAATTATATTATTCTCCCCTTTTTTACCTTATAAAAGGGATTCTCACTCTTATGTCGCACCCATAAAGGGTCATTACCGTGAAAACACACTGATTAACAGCAACTTCAGATGTACTAATAAAATTTAATTGCAACTTAATTTGGACAGGGGGTCCCACGTTGTGAGGATTATTATCCTTTTTATATAAATGTACATGTCTGTCTGTATATGTATTGTGTCTGTTTTTATTTCGCCTTATTTTATCTAAAATTAAATAAAAGTTATATCTTATGTATCTTTCATTCGGTGCACCACAAAGAGGCATACTTTCTTTTTTTCTACCTATGAAAAAATCTCTGTTTGCTCTATAATCCATGCCCAGTGGTGGCACACCCTTATCCATTATACCTAACTAAATTGGATCAACTATTTAAGGGGTCTACTTAAACCTATACTCATGTTACTTTCCTGTGCGATCAACATCTCTTCGTTTTGTGTTAAAAAATTTTATATACTGAATCCAACTTTCTTTTTTATTCTTCTTAAAATATAACTTTATAAAAAGTTTACCACATTCACTCCCTAAGTTAAATCAGATGCTGAAGCTGCGCCAACGAGCCCCGTTTGGTGTGCCATGGTCTCTGTCCCTTGTCTGAGGCCAGGCATCTTTTTCTTAATTTAGGCATCTTAGTTGCTCCATCACTGATACGACAGACATACTGTACAATTCAAGAGCACCCTGACTACATGGTCTGGCTTTACATACATGTGCTTTTGTTTGCAACTTAGTAGCTGGAGTAATTTACTGCAGGCCAATTGGGCTATTTAGTTAAGCCCCTAAAGTTAGCCCATCTGTAGTACTTACCGGAATTTAAATCGACCCTAAAAAAAACCATGCCCGATGACTGCATAACTTTTCACAGATTCTGTGTGTTAGCATCCGTTAACAAGGGGCTAGGGTGAAAATGTGACTAGAATTGATCGTGAGCTAAGGAAGTCCCAATAATTGTGACGTGACCTATGACAACATGCGAGTCATGACATGTACATTGTTATGTGATTGCAGTGCTGGACAAATTATTTCCAATTATTCATAGGTCACATGATTGGATTTGTGGTCTACTTGGTATCGCATGAACAGGCTGGACCAGTTTAAGCAAGCACACTCACGTCATGTGGTGTGAAGGCCTGGACATTTCCTCTTCCCGTGGTACATTTAGTACCACCTGTCCACTGGAGACCAATGGGAATTTGGTTAGGAACACAAACCTGATGGGGACTTTCCGTAATATGAATTTGTTATGTAACAGGACTTTGAACTATGGTAACCCCCTGTTTTTATAAACGTATCAATCCATAAGTTAACAATAAAGAAAATATTTTTACTACTTTGGGGGATAATAGGCTCATATAAAATAGTTTCTAGTCTATGATCTTATGAGCTGGATATTTCAGCTTTGGAAAGATGATATCCTGAGCTCTCACAAATACAATATCCTCTAAGACAGTAGTTCCCCATTGGCAACTAGTGCAATAGAGACATGACATCTCTTTATCAGTGGTTTACTTCTAGACAGTCATACATGAAAAAATGGTTTTCTTTTGTAAGGCTGCAGATTATAAGTAATAAGAATATTGTTATCCTCTAGATTTCCAATTTTAACGCGCTTTCATTCTAAATGATACATTAATTTAAATTTAGAGATGTCCAGTTTTACTTGGTTCTTAAATCGGGACTGTATTGGCTATCTGCTGTCACATGTTGTGGATAGTCCATAGGATCCGGATTTGAGAACCAAGTAAAACTGAACCTGCACATCTCTAATTTAAATTCAAATTCTGATCTCTTAAACATACGTTGGTAATGACTAGTCTGGCAATATAAGATAGTACAGTTTTTAGCTATATGCTCTGTGGAATTCAAGCTATAATTTGTACATGTTAAACTTAATATATTGTAAACATCTGATTTATTACCCTCTTTGTTACTTAAGCAGTTAAAACATTTCTATCCTTTGCAAATATAGAAAACTGGATCTTTAGCCAATGAAAATTAAGGTGTAATTCAACACGTTATTCCGGTGCCACAAGTGATAATCTGTGATGTATATTTAGGAGGAGCACGAGGGAGCAGCACCAGCTGGGGACACGCATACTGTGTGACCCGGGGCTTACAAATACGCTACAGCGGTGCTAATAGAGTGTCACACGTAGCCGCGACGGAGCGCGGCGGGTACAGTACTCACCCGTCCGCGCCCGCCGCCGGCTAGCGTGTGCAGGCTCCGGTGTGCGGGTAGCGGCAGCTCTGGGTAGGGATGGCAGCAGTAGTGGTGCCGGGAGGCCGGCGTCGCCATCTTGGTTGAGGGCAGGAGACAGATTGGCCCAGAGTGGAGGTTCCCTCCTCATCCTGTGCTGACAGCCAATGGCAGCCATCCCCTGGGGATATAGGGGATCTGCCTAGGCTGTTCAGTGTCAGTGCAATGAGTCTTTGGAGTCATTCACAGCTCCTAGCTGATTCCCGGATCCTGGCTCTTTCTCTCCTGACTCTGGTGCCTTGCTCCCTGCATCTTGCTACAATGAAGTTTTCTCCTGACACCAATGCTGCAAGTCCTACCTAGTGCTTGTTCCTGCTTGTGTCCCAGAATTACCCTGCACAGCTTCCCGCTGTCCTCCTTCATACAACTCATTCATTCCATCATCTTTCAGTCATCCGGATCCATTTCTTCTGTCATCAAATCAACCTCCTTCCGGATCCTCATCTATGTACTCTGGCTCACCAAGTATACGTTTCCAGATTTCCCTGCCCGTTATTAGTATTGTGCTGGACTCTATTTAATTTATTCCAACTGTCACTTAAAGAAGTATTTGAGTGAAGTTTATCATTTATGAAATCCGTTATTAAACCTGCACGTTTCAATCCTACTCCCCCTGGTCCGTCTCCGGTTCCTGTGCACCACACGACTCCATCCAGCCCTTTAGCCGTGACAGTTTGCACTGACCCGATGGAATCGGGTGAAGCACAGGCCTCCATGACGGATGTTCTTCAAGGCATCATGGCTCGATTGGAACAAGTAGAGACTACCCAGCGTCAAGTGGCTCAATTTCTCCAGACCTTGTCATCACCTCAGGCGGCTCCCTCAGTTTCAGCAGCACCAACCTCCGGAGCTTCGGCCCCTGCTGCCCCCCCTGGGCCAGCTGCTCCTCACCAGCTACACCTGTCAACCCCCAGTAAATATGACGGGTCCCCGAGGGGGTGTCGAGGATTCCTGAATCAATGTGACATCCATTTTACCCTCCAGCCTTCCAATTTCCCCTCTCCCAAGACTCGGGTGGCTTACATCGTGTCCCTACTGGCGGGTCCAGCCCTGGAGTGGGTGTCCCCCCTTTGGGAGCGTGCGGATTCCATCCTCAATAACTATGAAGAATTTGTGGCCTCCTTCCGTCGCATCTTCGACGAGCCTGGCAGAGTGTCCTCCGCAGCCACGGAGATCCTAAGGATTCGTCAGGGCAGTCGCCCAGTGGGACAATATGTCGTACAATTTCAAACCCTGGCTTCCGAACTCAGATGGAACGAAGAGGCTCTCGTTTCTGCCTTCTGGAACGGCCTAGCCGGGCGCATCAAGGACGAGTTAGCAACTCGCGATTCTCCTTCCACCCTGGCTGAACTCATTTCATTATGTAACAAAGTCGATCTGCGACTCCAAGAACGCCAACTTGAGAGGAATCGCTCTGATCGCCTTCGCCCTCGATTTCCTTCCAATGTCGCACCAGCCTCCAAACCAACCCCGCCTCCTGCGGTGTCAACAGATGAGCCCATGCAAATCAACCGCTCCCGTCTCTCTCTCGAAGAGAAGTCCCGAAGACGGCGAGAGAATCTATGCATGTACTGTGGCTCCTCAGCTCACTTATTGGCTTCCTGCCCGCTGCGGCCGGGAAACGACCGCTCCTAATCTCCCCGAGGGAGGTCCGATTAGGAGTCTTGCTTCCATCTCCCTCCTCTGATTCCACCATTCCGGTTACCCTTGTGTGTCCCCAAGGGAGAAAAAGAGTTCAGGCCCTATTGGACTCTGGAGCAGCGGGAAACTTCCTTTCTTCTTCTTTTGTTACCCAACATGCCCTGCCTGTGCAACCCCTGGATCACTCGCTGGTCCTCACTGCAGTGGATGGGAGTCGAATTCGTAGTGGACAAATCACCCATCAGACCACCCCGGTGACACTGCTCATAGGAGCTCTACATCAAGAGACCCTCGAATTCTTCATTCTTCCACAGTCCTCACACCAAATGGTCCTGGGCCTTCCCTGGCTCTCCAAACATAACCCACACATCGATTGGACCAATATGGAGGTCAAGGCCTGGGGAACAGATTGCCAGTCTACTTGCATTCCTCAGATCCTTCCGGTCTACCAGACCCATCCACAACGTGAGGGTAACTGTCCTTCATCCTCTTCAGCTCCACCCTTGTCGATACCCGCACCATATCGTTCATTTACAGATGTATTCAGTAAAGGTGGTGCCGACACCCTGCCTCCTCACCGTCCTTGGGACTGCCCGATAGAGCTGGTGGCCGGGAAATTCCCTCCTCGTGGCCGCATCTATCCCCTGTCGCTACCTGAGACTGAGGCCATGTCCTCGTACATTCAAGAGAACTTAAACAAAGGTTTCATTCGACCATCTACTTCTCCGGCCGGGGCCGGGTTTTTCTTTGTGAAAAAGAAAGATGGCGGTCTTCGGCCATGTATCGACTATAGGGGCCTGAACGACATCACCATTAAAAACCGCTATCCCTTACCCCTTATCGCAGAACTATTCGACAAGATCAGAGGGGCAGCAATCTTTACTAAATTGGACCTGCGAGGGGCCTACAATTTGATCCGGATCCGTCCAGGTGACGAGTGGAAGACGGCTTTTAACACGCGCGACGGCCACTATGAATACCTGGTGATGCCCTTCGGCCTTTGTAACGCCCCCGCTGTCTTCCAACAGTTTGTAAATGATATCTTTCGGGACTTGCTGTACCACTCCATCGTAGTCTATCTAGACGATATACTCATCTTCTCTCCAAATCTCCAACTTCACAGACAGACAGTGTCCGAAGTCCTACGACGTCTTCGCCAAAATCAACTGTTCTGCAAGTTGGAGAAGTGCGTTTTTGAGGTCACGTCCATTCCATTCTTGGGTCACATTCTCTCCGCCACTGGGATAGAAATGGACCCAGAGAAGGTGAGAGCCATCCAAGACTGGGCAGCCCCCACAACACTCAAAGGAATTCAGAGATTCCTAGGGTTTTCAAACTATTACCGGCGATTTACCTGGAACTTCTCTACTATCGCTGCTCCCCTCACTGCTCTCACTTGCAAGGGAGCTGATCCAAGCCGATGGTCGCCAGAAGCATCCTCTGCCTTCCAGCAGTTAAAGAGAGCATTCATGACGGCACCAATCCTCCTCCAACCAGACCTCGACAGGCCCTTCATTCTCGAGGTGGACGCATCCTCGGAAGGGATCGGGGCCATCTTGTCACAAAAAGGTGAGGATCAAGAATTACACCCTTGTGCCTTCCTCTCCAAAAAATTCCTCCCAGCAGAGAAGAATTACCCCATCGGGGAACAGGAGTTGCTTGCAGTCAAAACTGCGTTAGAGGAGTGGCGATACCTTCTGGAGGGGGCACGACATAAGATCACCGTGTATTCAGACCACAAAAATCTGTCCTTTCTTAAACAGGCTCAGTGCCTTACTGCCCGCCAAGCCCGTTGGGCCATGTTTTTTGAACGCTTTGATTTCCAAATTAAATTCCGACCTGGAACCACGAATACTAAGGCAGACGCTCTATCCCGCTCCTTTGAGACGACCTCTGACCTAGAGACACCTCCTCGTCCAATCCTCGATCCGCTGGTCTTCGCCCAAGTAACCGTACAGCCATCTCCTCCTCCAGGTAAAACGTTCGTTCCCCCCGAACTTCGCAAGAAAATATTGTCATGGGCACATTCTTCCCGCTTCGCAGGGCACGCAGGAGCACAAAAGACCTTGATGTTCCTGTCACGTTCTTATTGGTGGCCAACCATCTGCCACGACGTAACCAACTTCGTTGCCTCTTGTGTAAGATGTGCTCAGCATAAAGTGCCCAGAACAACTCCCGCTGGTCCTCTCCGCCCTCTAACCATTCCCACAGAACCATGGACCCATCTGTCAATGGACTTCATTTGCGAACTACCTCCCTCAAAAGGTCATACCGCAATCTGGGTAGTGGTCGACCGATTCTCGAAAATGGTCCATTTTTTCCCACTAAAAGGTCTCCCCTCTGCTCCAGTACTGGCTCAGCTATTCATCTCAACCATTTTTAAACTTCACGGACTGCCCAAAGAGATTGTATCCGACCGCGGAGTACAGTTCGTTGCAAAGTTCTGGAGAGCTCTCTGTGCCGCGGTACAGGTCAAACTCAAGTTTTCCTCTGCCTTTCATCCCCAGACCAACGGCCAGACAGAACGGGTGAATCAAGACTTGGAGGCCTTTATCCGACTGTTTGTCTCGTCTTCCCAAGATGACTGGGTGGATCTTCTCCCGTGGGCAGAATATATGCATAACAACTCCTATCACTCTTCCTCCGGAACCACCCCCTTCTTTACAGTATTCGGCAAACATCCACGATCTCCGGATTTCTCAGAATTATCCTCTTCCGAAGTTCCTGCAGCAACCACTTCATTACAACGCTTTGCTAAAATCTGGTCGGATGTCCACACCGCTCTTCTTAAATCTTCCGCCCGATACAAGAGGATGGCAGACAGGAAAAGAAGGGCAGCGCCCAGATTGAAAGTCGGAGACCGGGTATGGCTGTCTACCCGCCATATACGCCTCCGTCTGCCCTCTATGAAGCTGGCTCCCCGGTTCATTGGGCCATACCCTATCATCCAAGTCATTAATCCTGTCGCTTATAGACTTCAACTTCCTCCTTCCCTAAGGATTTCGAATTCCTTCCATGTGTCCCTCCTCAAGCCTTTAAGGTTGAACTCTTATCAAAAAAAGATTCCCAAACCGCCCAAGATTAACTCCGAAAGTGGGGCTGAATTCGAGGTAAGACGCATTATAGACTCTCGTTGCCGCAATTCTCGTACCCAGTATCTGGTGGAATGGGTTGGGTTTGGTCCCGAAGAGAACTCTTGGGTGGATTCCATTGATTTGCACGCTCCAAAACTGGTAAAGCAATTTTTCCAGAGAAATCCGCACAAGGCCCATAGGCGCCCTGGGGTCACCCTGAAAAGGGGGGGTACTGTCACACGTAGCCGCGACGGAGCGCGGCGGGTACAGTACTCACCCGTCCGCGCCCGCCGCCGGCTAGCGTGTGCAGGCTCCGGTCTGCAGTGTGCGGGTAGCGGCAGCTCTGGGTAGGGATGGCAGCAGTAGTGGTGCCGGGAGGCCGGCGTCGCCATCTTGGTTGAGGGCAGGAGACAGATTGGCCCAGAGTGGAGGTTCCCTCCTCATCCTGTGCTGACAGCCAATGGCAGCCATCCCCTGGGGATATAGGGGATCTGCCTAGGCTGTTCAGTGTCAGTGCAATGAGTCTTTGGAGTCATTCACAGCTCCTAGCTGATTCCCGGATCCTGGCTCTTTCTCTCCTGACTCTGGTGCCTTGCTCCCTGCATCTTGCTACAAGGAAGTTTTCTCCTGACACCAATGCTGCAAGTCCTACCTAGTGCTTGTTCCTGCTTGTGTCCCAGAATTACCCTGCACAGCTTCCCGCTGTCCTCCTTCATACAACTCATTCATTCCATCATCTTTCAGTCATCCGGATCCATTTCTTCTGTCATCAAATCAACCTCCTTCCGGATCCTCATCTATGTACTCTGGCTCACCAAGTATACGTTTCCAGATTTCCCTGCCCGTTATTAGTATTGTGCTGGACTCTATTTAATTTATTCCAACTGTCACTTAAAGAAGTATTTGAGTGAAGTTTATCATTTATGAAATCCGTTATTAACCCCTTCCTGACAGAGCTAGTTTTTGCGTTCCTGACAGAGCCATTTTTTTCAAATCTGACATGTCTCACTTAAGTGGGGATAACTTTTTTTTGCTTTTACTTATCCCAGTGATTTTGAGATTGTTTTTTCGTCACACATTGTACTTCAAATTAGTGGTAAATTTGGGTCGATACAGTCTGTGTTTTTTTGTGAAAAATACCAAAATGTCGTGAAAAAATGGAAAATTTAGCGATTTGCAAAATGTTAAATTTTCTGCTTGTGAGACAAATAATCATACCACTCAAAATAGTTAATAACTAACATAGACCATATGTCTACTTTATGTTGCCATCATTATTTCAACTTCCTTTTCATTTTTTTGGACACTAGGAGGCGTAAAATATGAATAGCAAATTCTCAAATTTTCAAGAAAATTTCAAACACTGATTTTTTTAGGGACCAGTTCAGTTCTGATGTGACTTTGAGGGACTTGTATGTGAGACACCCCCATAAATGATGCCATTTCAAAAACTGCACCCCTCACAGTATTCAAAACAGCATTTTGGAAGTTTGTTAACCCTTTAGGTGTTTCACAGGAATTAAAACAAAGTGTAGGTGAAATTTCAAAATTTCATTTTTTTTTGCAGAGTTTCAATTTTAATACATTTTTCTAACGAATACAGTAGATTTTACTAGAGAAATGTGACTAAAAATTGATTCCCCCAATTCTTTTGTTTTCATAAATATCCTATATGTGGCCCTAGTGTGCACGGTGACCAAACCACAGGCTTCATAATAGAAGGAGCACCTACTTGATTTTGGAGCCTCCTTTTTATGAGATTATTTTTTAGGCACCATGTAGGTTTCTAGGCACCATAAGATGCTAAAAGTTAGGAACCCCCCCACAAGTGACCCCATTTTGCAAACTACACCCTTCAGGGAATTCATCTAGGGGTATAGTGTACATTTCAAACCCCCAGGGGTTTCACCAATTGTGGTGCAACTGGGCAGTGAAAATAAAAAAAAAAA